>NC_092039.1:41176404-41476404 GCF_003086295.3 Arachis hypogaea
GTCTTGTACTTTTTCATAGAACCATTGCAAGCACCTTCCAGTATGGTCCTATCTTGAGATTTCAAACCCTGTGTAAAGTAACCGAGTAAAACTATCTTATCAATCATATGATGGGGACATGCGTCTCGAAGAGTATTGAAGCGTTCCAAGTATTCATAGAGGGTCTCAGATTCATCTTGAACGATCATAGACATGTCCTTCCTCAGTTTATCGGCAACTTGACCTGGAAAGAATTTATCCAGAAACTCTCTCCTAAGTGCATCCCAGTTGGAAACAATTGCTCTGGGTTGAGTGTAGTACCACTCTCTTGCCTTTCCCTCCAGAGAAAACGGGAAGGCTTTCAATATAATAGAGATTTCATCAGTGCCATCACGCTTAACAGTAGAACGAGCGGTCTGAAAATCCCTAAGATGCTTGATAGGCTCTTGAGCAAGTAAGGCATGAAATTTGGGCATCAAAGTTGAGTAGTGAAGACTTTATTTCAAAATCTACGGCTACTGCTGGGTGGTGCGCCTGGAATGGTTGGAGCGTAAAATCAGGGGCTCCTTCCTCCTGGATAGTAACTCTTCTGGCCGCTGCCATGTCACCTGCACGTAAATGAACTGGATTAGTAGAGAGGGGGCTTGTTTCTTCCTTAGATGACGGTTCAGGTTCGTCCTCAAAGAGGAGTCGCCTACGCTGAGCTTGCCTTATATGTGAAAGAGTTCTTTCAATCTCAGGGTCAAATGCTGGCAAGCTTGGATCAGGAAGTGAACGCGTCATTTAACGAAAGAAACGTACAGTTCATAGTGACAAAATTAAAATAAAATGCAAATAAATAAATTCTAATTAATAACTTTAGCACTCTATTGCAAATCCCTGGCAACGGCGCCAAAAATTGATCCAGCAGAAATTGGTGAATTAAAAATTATTAAAATATATACGTTGCAAGTATAGTTCTTAACTCACCAGAAATCCACTTATCAATTTAGAAACGTGTCACAGAAATTTAAATTTAAAATACTGGGAGTATGAATCCCAGGTCGTCTCCCAACGAGTTGCAGAAAAGTGTGCTATTTTATTAATCAGATGTTTTTAAAAAGGTTTGAGTTGAGTAAACAGGGAATTAAATTGGAGAATTTGAATAATGTAAATAAAAGCCTTGACTGGGAGTTGATTAGTTGGAAGCCCCATTAATGTTGGGGAACTCTCTAGATTGATTGATAATTAAAGGTTATCCTATTTAGTTATCTCTTACTAGGTAAGGGAAAATCAATCAAGTTGAAATGCTATGTCCGTTCACAAGTTGCAACCCACTTAATTAAAAGGAATTGGTGTTAGTGACTAGAGGGCAATCCAACACTAAACCCAATTACAATCTTTCTTTTGAGCCTTCCAACTCAAGGGTTCCTTTCAATCAACTCCCCATCAAGTTAGGGAACTACTCGCTCATTGAGAATGCAAATTTCATAACATGTGAAAAGGAATTAAAGAAAGACATTGTAAATAAAAACCAAAATAATCAATTAAAAATGAAAGTAATCCTTGTATTAAATAATCCTAAAAATATTCCAATGGTAAAATTAACAAAGCAAAGGACATGGAAGAGTAAAGCCAAGTAAAGAAAACGAACTAGAATGATGAAGTCTTGATGAGGTAATAACTCTTCTCAGTATCCCAATGCAAAAAGTGATAGAAAAATAAAAATCCTAAAGACTATGAATGTAGAGAGAAAAACCTAGAGCAGGAGTAAAAACTAGATCTAAAACTAAAACTGTGTAGAATGAATTGTTGTTCCTGGTTTCTGCATGTTCTCTGGCTCTAGTCTGCTATTTTGGGCCGAAAACTGGGTCAAAATAGGGCCCAAAATTTCCCCTAGCGAATTCTACAGATTATGCAGATCGCGCACGTCACGCGATCGCGTCATCCATGCGGACGCGTCATTCGCGTTTTTCCTTGCCACGCGTTCGCGTCGTCCACGCCTCCGCGTCACTTGTGCTTTTCCATTCCGCGCGGTCGCGTGAGCCATGCGGCCACGTCACTGCGATTTCTCCTCTTTCGTGCGAACGCGTGAGCCATGCGGCCGCGTCACTTCTCGCTGGTTGTCTCCTCAATTTCTTGTGTTTCTTCCATTTTTTGCTAGCTTCCTTTCCACTCTCCAACTCATCCATGCCCTATAAAGTCTGAAACACTTAACACACAGATTACGGCATCGAATGGGATAAAGGAGAACTAAAATGCATAATAAAAAAGTCTCTAGGAAGCAGTTTTCAACCATGTAATAATTTCAGGAAGGAAATATAAATGCATGCTAAATTAATGAATAAGTGGGCAAGGATCATGATAAAACCACGCAATTAAATACAATATAAACCATAAAATAGTGGTTTGTCACCCAGCGTGCTTTTCATTTGGGGAAGGAAAGAAGAGCTGGGCTCTTTTGTGTTGTAATGGGTTGGGTTGGGCCTTGGGCCCAACACGAGCCCGGTTTGCTCGGTTGGGTTTGTTCAGTATAATCTTGGGCCAAATTTTTTAAAATTAGTGTCAAAATTTTTATTTTAATTAGCTCTATCTCATTAAACTCTAATATTCTATTTTTTTATTTTTTAATTAATAATTAATTTATTAGCTAATTATTTACTAAGTTTGTGGGTTTTACAAATCAAATTCAAATTATGTGAATTAAGAACCAAATTAAAATAAGATGATTTCTTATTTATTCAAATTGAATGTAATAGATACAAATTAATTTTGATAGATAATTATGATCTTCTCGTCTTTTATATATAGATGGCCAAACAAACTTGTAAGAGCATCTCTAATGCTTGGCATTAATTTTATTTTATTTTAGGTCCCACAAGATGCCACATAAATATTTGCGGACTTATATCATAATACTTGATTTGAAACTTAATGTAAAATTTGTCACTCCAATGCTTGGTTTTATTTCAATTTAAATTTTTACTATTTTTTAGGGATAAGTATTATTTTGATCCCTGACGTTGAAGGTCGGAATCAAATTCGTCCCCAACGTTATTTTGGATTTAAAATCGTCCCCAACGTTTTAAAACGATATTAAAATCATCCTTTTTAATAAATTTTTTTTCTAAATGACAAAATGCCCCTTTTTTTGACCAGTTCACTCTTCTTCTTCTTCCATCATTAACAAAATGCAAAACTACAAATCCTTCTTCTTCCATTAATAAAATTTAAAATTACAAATCCTTAAATACAATTAACAAAAGCAAGAACAATTCTAAATCCTTAGAAAATTAGGGGTTGTGATAAACATCAAATTCTTCAAATCCAACAACAAAAATCACAGATTCAGAATAAAAAAAAACAATGAAAAAACAACAACATCAAGCAATTCAGATCTTCTTCTTCTTCAAATTCTTCAAATCGAACAACAACAATCACAAATTCAGAACTAAAAAAAAAACAAAAAAATGAAAAAAGCAACAGCAACAAGGAACTCAGATCTTCTTCTTCTTCTTCTTCTTCTTCTTCTTCTTCTTCTTCTTCTTCTTCTTCTTCTTCTTCTTCTTCTTCTTCAAATCCAACAACACAATCACAGATTCAGAATTAAAAAAAAAAACAAAAACAAAAAAGAATGAAAAAACCAACAGCATCAAGCAATTCAGATCTTCTTCTTCTTCTTCTTCTTCTTCTTCTTCAAATTCCTCAAATTGAACAACAACAACTACAGATTCAGAAAGGTTTGTGATAAATTTGAAAATTAGGTTTTGTGATGAATTTGAAAATTAGGAATTCTGATAAATAAGAACAGGAATTAGGAACTTGAATCTTAACTTACCTATGATGGCAGTGATGGTAGAGCTGTGTGGTGGTGGTAGTAGTAAATCTAGATAGCAGAGATTAGGGAGGGAAGAGAAAGGGAGGCGTGGCGGTGATGCTGGAAACGCGAGCACCACCACCACCACCACCTCCCCGACGACGACGAGAAACCAGAGGCGAGGGCGAGGTCCAGGTGCAGTCAGGCAATGCAAGGTGAGGCAAGGGCAAGGCGCGGTGAAGCAAGGGTGAGGGGAAAGTCGAGGCGCGGCGAGGCAAGGTCGAGGGGGAGGGTGTCAGCATCGGCGACGGAGAGACTTTTTTCTCTCCTCTTTCTCTCTAAGTCTTTACGAAGAAGCAAGGTTGCTTCTCTCTCTGTCTTATGTTATAAGGGTAAAATTGTCCAAAAGGACGATTTTACTCCCAAATAAAACGTCAGGGACGAATTTAAATCCAAAATAACGTTGGGGACGAATTTGATTCTGACCCTCAACGATAGGGACCAAAATAATACTTATCCCCTATTTTTTATTATTTTAAATAAATTCAATTAAATTGTGAAAATTTATCTAAAATAAAAATATAAAATTATAAAATTAATAATTATATACCGTATTAAATTGAAAGAAAAATTAAAGTTTTATAAATAATTAAAAAAATACATTAAATTGATTTGGATCCATTTTTCTATCAGATTGATAAAATAATAAAAAATAAAATAATAAAATACAAAGTACAAATAAGTACATCTAATTTATTTGAATAAATTTTAATTGAGTTTTTGTTACAATATTATAATAAAACAGCATTACAATGTTACAGTAACACCATTAGTGTTTATTTAATGGGTGAGTTTAAACAAGTGGCAACATTTCATTCTTCTTTTTTATACGATATCTCTTTATTGATATTAGTATCAGTTCAAAAATGATATCCAATGCAAGTTTCGATTATAAATCAGTTTATTTACTTGTACAGATCAAAATTGATACCTAAAATTAATCATATTGGAGTTGCTTTAAGAATCATCATTTTTTGGCTCTTACAGTTTCAAGTCTTCTTTTCTTTTTTTTTTGTATGTATAATTTTTTTATGTATAAATTTACTCAAAATGAGAAGACATGGATGAATGTTTCATTGATTGTTTCTTTGACAAATAACATAGCCTAGAGATGACTTAATTTAAGCATTCTACTGCTACCGATGGAAGTTAGATCTATAGTAATTAGGGTGACCAGTATATTTTTTATAGTATTGGATAGAAAAATATTTGTTAAAATGAATATACGCATTGTAATAATTTTTTGTTAATTTGTTATTTTTTACCTAATAAACAACATTCATATTGAATATAATTATTTTATCAAAAGTCATACATAATTGATTGATAATTTTGTATAAAAATACTCTTGTGATGATTAAACACCGTACCATTAACCCGCTAAAGTTAATTCTCCAATGATTATCCCAATGTATAACACTATCTGATAGAAATTTATTAGATTATATTTGTTTCAATGAGGTGAGCAAGCTTTTAGACCTAATTAGAGTTAGAGTTGAAGAAGGTCAGAAAAATACTAATAATATAAACGCTGTTTATTTTTAATACCCAATAATAATAATATATAAATTAAAACTAATATTGTTCCATACAAAATAATAAAACGTATATTATACTTAAATAACGAGAATTTTTTCTTGCAATTCATATTAAATACATCATTTTAATTTGTTTACATATAATTTTAAGTTCTCATTTGCTATTAACACTCTTCATGTCTTTAATTTTGAAATATTATTTTTCATAATGAACATATTATGAATTATGTTGAATTATATTAAATTGATTATTATATTATGACTTTCTTTGTCAATTTCTTTTAAAAAATTCACAAAATATCTATAGATAACTGTGGGTATCTGCATTCTTTAAGAGAATAATTAAATAGGGATTTGCGACAAAAATAGATAGGGGACGGAGGAATTTTTTTAAAATAGGAGTAAAGGACGGGAAAGGAAGTTAGCCACGCCCACACGAATATCCATTACCTTCTCTAACAAACAATAGAAATTCAAATTGAGCCGATTTGAGATGGGACACATGGACTTGATTTGTATTGAGTCCTAAGATAATGAACCTAATTCGAATTTAGGATTCGAGCAATGGACCTAGGTTAATCTTACTTTTTTTTTTACCAAAGATAGAGAGACTCGAACCCCGATCTCTTAGATGAGTATGGAGAGACTATGCCATTTGGGCTATAACTCATTGGCGGTTAATCTTACTCACTTGAGTTAATATTTTTAGTCATTATTATAACAAATACTATATAATTAAATATTATTGCATTTAGTATATATAAAAGCTGGATATGCCTGCAAGAGATATTTTAATGAAACTAAAAAAATTATTATATATATATATATATATATTTTAGTCTTAAATATTATTTACCAACATAATGAAAAAGTAAACAACAACAACACAACAACAATAATAATAATTAAAAAAAATCATCCTAATTTATACATGATACTACATATATTAAAGATTATTATATATGATAAATTGTTTTTTTATTTTTAATAAAGTTAATTGATCAGTAAATCAACTAATTTTTATAACATATGACTTATTATATAATTTATTTTCTCTTAATATGGGTAAATTTAATATACAAAATATAACTTATATTATTTAACATTAAGTCATTATCTAGGATAATAAATATAATAGTATAAATATTTATTTATTATTAGTATTATAAAAATAGTATAAATATGATCTTTCTGGTAGAAAAAGCAATAATAAAAGTTATTAATTAAGTTAATTACATAATAAAAAATTATGAATAATTTTTTAAATAATAATAAAAAATAAAATCACTATTTTTACATATTACAATATTTATAAAAAAGATTTTGGATAATAAATCAATTCTCAATAAATTATACATTAATCCTGTTAAAAAATTAAATAAATTATATATTATTAGATATTATTATTTATGTACGAATAAATATATATAATCGATTATTAAGTTATAATTAATTTCTAACCTAATTTTTGTGAATTGAAGTTTAAATGATTGAAATTATTAAATACCAAATTTTTGTAGCTAACTAATTTTGTTTTTGTTATTAAAATTAAAAAAGATGAGTTGTTAATCAATTCTAAAGTCATCTTTAAATGAGTAAAAGATTATTTTTAATTTTATCTTATTTACTAGAATTAATTTTAAAATAAAAAATTATTTTATACATTATATTATAAAATAGGGTAGTCATTTGATTTTTCTTAATAGTAATTATTGCCGAATAAGCTGATGTAGAAATGGGAGAAAATACATTTGTCAATCTAGGGATAATAATTTGTTTTCCAATAGTTATTAGAGTTTCTTTTCACATAAACTAATACTCATCGATAGTGTTTTAGTCATATTACTAAAAAATATTAATCAATCTAATAGCTTTTGTAGTGACATAAATCTATAAGTTTGGAAACTTGAAAATTATGTTATATAATGTGAAATATTAACCGATAACAACATTGATCATATTGTTTTGACTTCATGAGTAAATATGATACCAACAAATAAAGTTGTCACATTTAAATTTTAACAAAGACAAATCTCCACAAGTATTGCTATCAATGAGAATTATTCTACTTTCAAGATAAATACTATTTTTTCACCGTATTTTTCAACTCGACAAGCCAAGAACTAATCTATCACGGATTGAAGATTCATTTATTAAGGGTCTGTCGCCAGCCAATAAGTTGTTATATACACAACGTGAGATTCGAAACCCTAATATTTCCTTAAGTAGATGAGTGAGATGACCACTCAATCAACTCAAATTAATTAAAACAAATATTTATTATTTTTAATATTTTCAACAGAAAATATCATTAACCTATGATGTTAATTATAAATTTATAAAATATTTATAGTAATAATTATTATATCTATTTTTATTTAATTTTTTAATAAAAACTTCATATATTTTTATTAATTATCCCATGTACTGCAAAAGAACATTGTCAAATAAAATGTTGTAAGAAATTAGAAAAAAATATATTTATCAATTCAGTAAATAACAATTCATTTTACAATAGAATAAATTATATATTGAATAAAAAATTATTACTGGTTTTTCTTCCCACAAATTAATACTCAACGATGGTATTTCAGTAATGTTATCAAAGAATATTGACCAACTTAATAGCTTTTGTAATGACACAGGTCTATAAATTTGCAAACTTAAAAATTGTCATAAAATGTAAAATTTTAATAGGTAACAATATTGATCATATTATTTTGACTTCAATAATGAATATGATACTAACAAAAAAAATTGTCGCATGTAAATTTCAACAAAAACAAATCTCCATAAATATTACTATCAATAAAAAATTATTCTACTTTAAAGACAACTGCTATTTTTTTCTACAGTATTTTCTAACTGAATAGGTCAAAAACTAATCTACCATGTATAAGGTTGGCAGTGGGGTATATTTTTGCCCATTCTAACCCCGCTCTACCGTCCTTAAACTTCTCAACTACCCGCCCCACCCTTACATGCAGATAGTAGAATGCTGTATCCTAATCCTCTTTTGTAGGTACCCTCCCCACCCTTATCCGCCTTATAACAATTAAATAACACTTTAAAATTTATATATTCATCCATAAATTGAGATAAAAAAAATTAAAATTCATACATATATTAAAATGCAAACATAAAATTCATATAATGTCAAATAATATGAAATTAAAAAATATTAATGTCTGATCACTACAAATTTAACATAAAGTGGATTAGTATTACTCAGAATTTCAATCTCAATATCATTAGGAGCAGCACTGTTACTTTGTATGTCTTCTCTAACATTATTAGCCACGAAATAATCTTAAAACACCTATATTGAAAAAACTAAGAAAATCATATATGAAGCACCTATTAAAAAATTGAGTAAACTATTACAACATCAGTAATTAGACCCATTGCACATATATAAATCAAGGAAAATCACAAAAGTTCTAATTCTCAATTAACATATATAAACTATTGCAACATGTCAACGTCAGTAATTAGAACCCAAAGTCGATAACAATTTAAAATGAAAAATGCTAAATGAACTTTATGTAATGAGAACATGAAAATTCAATAAAGAATAAATCATAAAATATGTATTTTTATATAAAATAATCTTAGAATCAACTATGAAAAATATTAGTACATAATATGGACAAAAATTAGTGAAATACAGATTACACCCACTGCACGTATATAAACAAAATCGCAATACAAGTTCACAATTTCACTAACAAAATTAGAAAACAAATTCACAACTTCACTATGTACAGATTCCATGAAATGTAGATTCAATCATTCATAATGAGAGAGAGAGAGAGAGAGAGAGAGAGAGAGAGAGAGAGAGAGAGAGAGAGAGAGAGAGAGAGAGAGAGAGAGAGGAAAACTTATCTACAGATAGAAAGATAGAGGAGGAAGACAGTGACTTGTTCAGGAGAAAAGGTCTCCGATGACAGATTCACATAAAACTGCAATGACGATCAAGTGATGAGTCTATGAAAGAAGAAGAGAAGAACTTAACAGACTCATAATGTGATAGGGAGAGAGGTGGGGGGGGGGGGAGGGACAGAGGGAGAGAGATCGAGAGAGAGAGAGAGGAATTTATCTGAAAAAATGGGCTCAACAGGAGGAAGCCAGCGATAGGTTTAAAGAATTTACCTAAAGGAGGAAAGGAGCTCAGCAAGAAGGTAGCGACGGGCTCAGCAACGATGATGATGGGCTCAACAGCGGCGACAACGAGAGCTGTGAAAGTAAACAGTGACAAGCTCAGTAGCGACGACTGGGCTCAGTGGCAAGACAACAAGAGCTGTAACGGCAATGAAAGCTGTGAGGCTTTCTACGGAGAAGTCGAGAAGAAGACGACTTTAGATGAAGATGACTGGGTTTCTCTGGCATAGCTATGGAGAATGGATTGAGACTGTGAATCACTGAATATGTGATATGAGACAAATTCTAATTATTAAAAAGTGTTTCTATGTATATACCCTGGGACGGGTATACCCTAAACCCGACCTCGTCATGCTTCTCTCAAACACTCGCCCCAAATGAAAGCCACCCCCACCTCAAGTCTGGTTATTACCCATCCTGACCGGGCAGGGACGGGTCGGGTACTCGCGGGTTTCGGTACTTCTATAAAGTCTAATCATATATTGATACTCTATTTATTAATGATCAACCGCTAGCTATTGAATTACTATGCATAGAAGGCGAGATTCGAACTCTTAATACTTGCTTAAGCGAATGAATAAGATGATTATTCAACAAATTTAAATTGATTAAGACAAATACTAATTATTTTTAATATTAAAAAAATTCTTAGAGTTTAATTTTAATTATAATTTTATAAAATATTTATAATAATAATTACTATATATATTTTATTTATTTTTTTATAATTTTATTTATATAACTTTATGTATTATATATAAGAAAGGGGGAGGATGATGCCTCGAAGTTGAGAGGGAAATTGCGAAAGCTCAGGCATACGTGGGGGAAATCGTAAATGCCCCTGGTCCACGAACCCTACATATTGATATTAAACACAAACATGGGTCCTGAATCATTTGTATCTTAATTTAATCAAAGAGAAATGGTGTTCTACTAGTATTTGACCAGATTATACATAATCAAAACAACAACAACAAAAAAAAAAAATCTGAAATCTTTTATTTCAGGGGAATTATCTTCACACTTTTTTCCTTAATGAAAATAGAATTATTTCTAAAAAACTTTACAAAATCGTAATTCATTGGAGGATCCAACGATTTAGTTCAGAAGATACGCAGAATATTAATCGTGTATGTGCCAAGTTAAATCGTAGCAGGTGGCACAATTTACTCTCAATTTTTAAGTACATCTTTAATATTAAGTTTGATTTCATTTTAAATTTTATAAAATAATATATTAACATTTGTAGGATCATAAATCATAAAATAATGATTTAAAACTAACCATAAATTTATTAGTGTAATATTTGGTCTCATTTAAATTAAAATTTTATATTTTTTAATTATTTTATTAAAATAATTATACAAATGACAAAAATTTTATTAAATTTTTATCATTAAAATTATATGATTTCTCTAAGATAAGAACAATTTTATTTTATTTATCAATTTCAATATAAATTTTAACTCTAAATTAATTTACTTCTTAAAATATAAAAAGTAATAAATAAAAAACACACGGATGGATATCAATGATTTAGAGAAGAGAGGTTGAATCTAAGACTTTTTTTTTTGTTTTACTTTTACTTGAGAAATCTTAGAATTGATTGGAACTTGTAGATTCTGTATAGTTGCCTCGGGTAAAAAATAGGAGATTCTTTTTTGTCTCTTGTTGAAGTAGGAGCCAAAACTGAGTTGTATACAGGGCATATAACTGTAAAGTCCCAACTTTCAACTGCAAAGTCCTCGGCCAACTTGCAAGAAATTCCCTTAAGATCGTGAAAACAAAACAGAAAGTCTTATAAAAGATTTTTGAAATAAACATAGGACTTTTACTCCAAGTCTAACTTTCTTTGCCTTTTTTTCACTCACTGTAAAAGTTGCGATTAATTACCCGCTTAATTATATTAAATTAATTGCCCAAAATGGGATCCTAAAATTTAGAATGTTAATTAAAAAAATTTAAATATAACTTTTGGACTCAGTAGATTTTTCTGAGTTGGAAAATATATTTTTCTACAAAAAATTGCATAAAAATGCATACCGATAAATTAATTGGCAGTTGATGAATGAACTATTGTGTGGTATATAATTTCTCAAATAAAATCTCGTTGCTAGTATAGTTTCTAAACCAACAATAATACTTTCATACAAAAATTTGTTTGTCACAAGTACAAACCCCTAATAATCCTAATAACCAAAGTATTTAAACCTCGGGTCATCTCTCAAAGGAATTGCATGGTAGTGTTCTTGTTATTAGTTATGAGTTGTATATTTTTGGGTTTTGGATAGGAAACACAAAAAGTAAATGGCAATGAAAATCAAATAATAAAGCGGTCTTAGCAAGGTTTGGTGGTCAAGGATCTCTATCCTTATCACTAATCACAACATAATAATTGCAAGGATCAATCCCATTGAATCATCCTCTAAGTAGTAAAGGAAGGTCAAATGAGCTATACCAATCCAAGTCCATAAGTCCTAAATATTCACTAATTGAATTAGTGTGAGCTAGAGTCAATGGCTACCAATAATCAATCACTTGGACATTAGTGACTCAAGAGTTCCTAAGTTACCATCTCAAGGCAAGAACATAAAATTTTACTCTAACATCCTTCCAAGCATTTTATCAAACATTTGGAAGGCACATAAAGAAAGCATAGTAAATTGACAACAATAATGAACTCTAACAACAACTAATTGAAAAGAATTAACAACAACAATCAAAGAAAACACAATTAATATGAATTACCTCAAATTGTATTAAAAGAAAATAAAAGGAGCAAGAGTAGATCAACTACAAAGTATAGAAACAAAATAGAGGAAATTACAACATGAGAATAGAAGAACAAGCGGTAGAAACAAAGAATTGGAAGGTAGAAGTAGATGAAAGCAAAGATTAAAACGTAGATCTCAGAAATTCTAACCTAACCTAATCCTAATTCTAGAGAGAAGAGAGAGCTTCTCTCTCTAGAAACTAACTCTAAAACTATATCCAAAGTCCTAATGTGTGTAAAAATGATGGAATCCCCCTTTTCCATTCAAGCATTGGTCCTTTTAAGCATTTTGGCGACAAAGTTGGTTCCAAACTGGGCCCCACAGCCTCTGTGAATTCGCTAGGCACGATTTCACCTAAAAATCACGTGCCAGCACCGACGCGTACGCGTACAGCACGCGTGCGTGTCCATGGGGTTTTTACAATCCACGTGTATTCGTCTAGTGCGTGTGCGCGTCCATGGACGTATCCTAAATCTTTGACTTTTTATAGTTTCTCCACTTTGCATACTTTCTCTTCACTCCTTTGATCCATTCCTAGCCCCTTTTCAATCTGAAATCACTAGCAAACACATCAAGGCATCTAGTGGAATCAAAGGAAGATTAAAATTATCAAATCAAGGGTCCAAAAGCATGTTTTCACATTTGAGCACAAATTAGGAGATAATCATGAAACTATGCTATTTTATTGAATAACTGTGAGAAAAGGTTAACAAAATGCTCTAAATTCAACACAAGATAAACCCTAAAAATGGGGTTTATCAACCTTCCCACACTTAAACCTTAGCATGTCCTTATGCTAAATTAAGAAGGAAACAAGGGGTATGACATTTATTCAATGTAACTAATACTATATGCAAACTATCTAAATGCAACTCATCTATGTGAATGCAAATGCTGGGTCAAAGCAAATCAACTTCCAAGAAAACATATGTAAGCATAAGGGTCAAAGCAATAGGAGCTAAACCAAACCAAACCCACAATTGTATTGAACTATCAAAAAAGATTTACAAACTTGCATAAATATGGATAATCAAGCTAAATACATGTAATTAAGCAATCGAACCCTCACCGGATGTGTATCTGCACTAGTCACTCAAGTGTTTAGGGGTTGATTCACTCAATTCTCTCCTAGTCATGCTTTCCAAAATTTGTTTTTCATCTAACAATCAACAATTACTCAATGCATTCATACAAATATCATGAGGACTTTCTCAAAGGTTGTAATGGGGCTAGGGTCAAGGTAGGATCATATATGGTTGAGTGGACTAGAATTCGAATCTTTGATTAACCTAGACTTTCCCAGCTAACCTATACAATGACCTATACAAATTCAAAACTAACCTAACTACACATCTTTCACTTTTCACATACTCATGCATCTTCTTTCTATTTCACAACACTTATGCATTGACTCTCATTGGGCTTTATTTTGGGGCATTTTGTCCCCTTTGTTATTGTTTTTCTTCTTTTTCTTTCATTTTCCATTTTTTTCTTTTCCATATATTTTTTCTTTTCTTTTGTTTTTCTCATTTTTTTCCAAACTATATGCAAGAACATCAATGCATAAGGTCTATACATTTAATCAATACATGAGCATGCACCCAATTCCCAAATATAGAGATATAAACACCCTTTTATCCCAACCAATGTTCCCAAATCTCCCCAAACTTGAATAATTAACAGTCTCACTAGCCTAAGCTAACCAAAGATCCAAACAAGGGACTTTTATTGTTTTTTGCTTTAGGCTTGTAATGTGCTAAAATAAAGAACAAAGTGGGTTAATCGTAGGCTCAAAGTTGGCTAACAACGGAGAGTAAAAGGTGGGCTATTTGGGTAAGTGAGCATATGGAATAATGGCCTCAATCATATAAATGCATGAATACAAGGAATAATTGGACATATAGAATTAAACAAATCAAGGATCACAATCATAGAAAGAGAACAATTGCACACAAGAAGGAAAATAAGTGGTTATAAGTAAACACACCATTAGGCTCAAGTCTTACAAGCTTGTGTTCTTAGCTCAAAAACATGCTTCACAAAATATGTAATCCAAGCAAGTTCATCAAAAGTTTATCAATCACTTGGGGTGGTGCCCTATAGGCAACTTCCTTGGAAAAATCTCATTATTTTGACTAAGCTTATTCTAAATGCAATGTTGTGATTGATAAATTCTAAGAATTCCTTAGTTTATCCCCTTTTTAATCAAAACAAATTTCACATGCAAAAAGGGCTAACTTAGGTTTCAACAATCCAAAATAATTTTCCAATCACAACCAAAAGCTAAAATAGCTATATAAAGCAGATCCAACTAAAACTAAGGTGCAAAATACGATAAACTAAGATAAGAGTATGCAACAACTGAAATAAAAGTATCCACAATACTAAGGTGCAAAATGCGATAAACTAAGATAAGAGTATGCAACAACTGAAATAAAAGTATCCATAATACTAGTATATACAATAATCCCAAAAAGTGCTAAATAAGGCAAAATAACATAAACTAGGAGATAAATGTCCGAAAATGTTCACCCAAAGTAGCTATCCACCGACGGCGACGACGGTGACCTCCCCACACTTAGAATGAAGCATCGTCCTCGATGCTACTATTCGAGCTCAGGGTTAGGGTCAACAGTTGCTTCTAGCTGCTGGGGCTGAGGCTGTGGCTCCTCAGGGGGCTGTTGTGGCTCTGGGGTAGCCTGTGTCTGGGGAGGTGCCTCTGGCTGAGCCTGCTCCTCCTCGTGCTCCTCTTCCTCAGATGCGGAAGAAGGGTCGGGAAGAGGGAGTAACTCAATGCCCAGTGCCATAAACATCTGATCCACTCTATCCAGGCGTCGCATGATGCAGCGCTCACTATGCTCCATGAAGCGGAAGAGACACTGAACTAAGAGATACTTCGACTGGGGTGCTGGTAGTGGTGCTAAGGGTGCTGTTGGTGCTGAGGGTCCTGCTGCTGCTGAGGAAGAAGAAGGTCCAGCTGCTGTTGTTCTGGCTCGAGCCCTAGATGCACGCCGGGATAGAGGCTTCTCGTTCACCCATGTACCCCACAGAATAAAGTCCTCCTTGTCGTCATCTGGGGGTAGTGGTGACACGTCATCCGCTCTCCAAGGAGCACCAGCTAGCTCAACCATCCTGGTGACCAAAGTCGGGAAAGGAAGTATGCCACGGACATGTGCTCGCCACATATATCTCCTGATCAATCGGGGAAAGTACACCTCCTTCCCCTCAATAACACAACTGATCAGGACGAGCATGTCCACCGGAATCTCAGTAAAATGTGTGGTAGGTATGACATAAGTGGCAAAAATCTGCTGCCATGCCCTAGCCTCTCTCGATAGATGAGCAAATAGAATCCCCTTGGGTATCTTGTTATCGGCATCCATCGCCCAAGGGGCATCCGGAGTGGCAATAACACATCTCAAAGCCTCAGAATCAAAAGTCATACAATGCATTTCCACCTCTGCTTGCTCATAGGCATCTGTGACACCGGTCTTAGACAGATAATGGAGGGCATCCTCAATAGCAGCCTCTGTAACTAATATCTGTCCATCACGCAGGTAAATCGAATTAAGGGTCGCTCTGAAGAAATTACAATAAAACTCCTTGACCCATGATGTGTTTATCCTACCCAACTCCCTATCAACAAAGCCTAGGCCCAACCCCTGAATACGGGCTTCAATGGATCGCCTCAGGTCAGCAGGGATGGCCAGTTTCTTCTCTATGTTGAGGTTCTTCTTCTGATAGGTCGAGAAGCGAAGCTCACAATACAAGTTAGGAAACCTGTCTGTATCGGTAGGCGAAAGCTGCTGATCCTCTTTATCCTTCTCCGAATGAGGGGTTTTTGCATAATTGACGAGTGGAGAAAGAGTGGAGTCTTGAGGTTTCTTCCTCTTTCTAGAGGTAACCTTGGCTTTTCCTCTATCAGACATCCTGAAAAATAGATATGATAGGATATAAACAATTAAGCCAAGTAGAGGAATAGAAAGCAAGGATTGACATATGCATGAAGTGAGTTAAAAGAAAAGAATTCTTAGAAAGTAGGCAACAAAAATCAGAAATCAAAACAAAGGCATACACCAAGAATTCTTGCAATAGTAGCACAACGCTTGTTTATTAAGCACAATAAGCGTCATACCCAAAAGAATGGTGAAAGGGTTAGTTTTAAACTAAAAAGAAAAGTTAGTTAGTTAATCGAGTTAAAAGTTAGAAAACCGATTCAAAGATTAGCGGTGTGACGGTTATTGGCTCAACCGAGATAAATGCAGAAAACAAAAATAACAAGCACACTCACAACCATGAAGAAGATGCAGTCATTGATGATGAAATATGACATTGCAGGAAGCATAGAAATGAAAGCAAGTCATCAACAATGCACAAGGTCACTAGGTGTGTAATACTTGGTGTTGTAAGGTTAAAATAGGCACTAGTGTAACCAAAAGCAAGTTGGAAACAATTTCACAAGGGTACACTAATGGAATGTACCAAGTATTACAAACAAATGAACCATATTCAAGAAAGAGAATTCAAGTTAAGATCAAATGGTAGGCTCAGTATGAGTTAAACGGCATTTGAGTAACTTGAGAAGTGAAAGCACATGAAGGTTCAATGTAAATCACGGGAAAACAAAGTAAACACAGAATGCCAACCAAAGCAACCAGAGGATTGAACTTGGTGAAGTCAAGTAAAACTCACTTCCAAAGTGTCAAGTTCAATTCTAGGTAGCAAATTCAAAAACGAAACAATTTCTGGAAATTTGGGCAGCATTCCGGCAGTAAATTGGATGTTCCCGGATAACAGAAAACAACAGAAATCACATATGAATCCAAGAATTGCATCAATTCTACAGGATAAAAATATGAATTATTGATGAATCCATATTTTACGATATATTTTGGTTTGATTTGAGTGGATTTCATCACATAAACCCACATTTATTCACCTAAATAGCATGCTTTTGAGATTTCTTCCTAAATCATGCTTGGAAGCGAAAACATGCTCTTTTGTGCTTAATTTAGTCAATTTTATTCACTTTAATCCCATTTGGTGCTTTGATGTATTTGTTAAGTAATTTTAGGTTTCCAAGGCAAGTATGGGTTGAAGAAGTGAGGAAAAGAGCATGCGAAAGGGAAGAATTCAAGAAATGAAGGATTTGAAAAGCTGCCAGCACTGTCCTCTCTGTACTAAATTGGTAATAACTTGAGCTGCAGAGATCCAAATGAGGCGGTTTTAGTGACATTAGAAAGCTAACATCCGGGGCTTCAAAATGATATGCAATTTGCTATAGTGGACATAAGTCTAAGTGTGCATACGCACAAGTACTTATGCATATGCACAAGTCAGGATTCAGCATGTGTGCGGACGCACGCATTTGTGCATCCGCACAGGTCCCTGCACGTGATCTCATTAATTGTAAGTTGCTGGCAGTGATTTCTGGGCCCCCAAAACCTAATCCAACTCATTTTTTGAAGCTATTTAAGGCCAAATTAAAGAAGGATGAAGGGAGGGGGTCAATTAGGTTTAGCTTTTATGATGTTTTCTCTTAGTTTCTAGAAAGAGAAGCTCCCCCCTCTCTCTAGAATTAGGGTTTTTAGCTTAGTTTCCTTTTAATTTCAGCACTTTAATGCTTGTTTTAATGTAGTTTCCTTTATGTTTTCTTGCTCTCTTGTCTTTATCTTCTTAATTCCTCTTGTCACTTCCTTTATTTTGCTATTTTTATCTTCATGGATACTCTTGTTAACTTTATTTTTAATTAATGAAAATTTATGTTTCATGTTCATTTATTGCTTTCTCTATTTGTTATTGTTATTTTCTTACTTTGGTAGTTTTATAATTTATTTTAATACATTTTAATATTATTTTATTTTCATACACACCAAGTATTTGATAAAATACTTGGCTTAGTTTTTACTTAGTTTTTCTCCACTCTTGGCTTGAAATTTTTGGTTTTGGTGATCCTTGAGTCATTGATGTCCATTCTTGTTTGATACATTAGAGTAGTTAGTTGATTTGGTCTCCCTTGACTCTATTGACCCATTAGTATTGACATAAGACTTAGGGATTGAAATCAATTATGCCTACTTGATTTATCTTCGATGTAAGGTTGACTAAGTAGGATTAACTCTTCATAATCATCATGTGTTTGTGGTCAACGGCTAGGATAGGTAACCTTGGCTCCCAATTACATGCCAAGATGTTTTCTTGCATTTGAAGTTTCCTTTCCTTGCATTTAATTGCTTTGACCTTTATTGTTTTTTATTTAATTTCTTGCATGTTTACTTTTCACACTCTTGGTTGAGAAATTGGGTGTTTTGGTGGAATTGAGTTGTGGATGTCCATTCCGCATTGTGTGAGAATATTTAATTGGTTTGGTTTCCATTGATGCTAGTCTTTCACTAAGTAATTAGTGAGTTGACTAGGACTTATGGATTGAGATCAATTATGCCCTTTTGACTAATTCTCAAGGAAGATTGACTAATTTGGATTGACCCCACACAATTGCCATGTTTGTGGTCCATAACAAGGATATGAATCTTAAATTCTCCAATTCTTGCTTTGAGTTGCCATTTACATTCCTTGCATGTTTATTTGCTTTCTTGCTATTTACATTTCTTACTTTCTTGCATTCCCAATTCCCATGCTCTCTCAAAGCCAATGAATGTACATTTCATTGTAACTCCTAGGGAGAACGACCCGAGGTTTAAATACTCTCGGTTAATTAGAATTTGTAAACATTTGATTAAGAGAATTCATTGTTGGTTTGGACTATGCTACCAACGAACGGACTTTTGTGTGGTATAGAATTTTACAAATGAAATTTCGTTGCTAGTATAGTTTCTAAACCAACAATAATCCTTTCATACAAAAATTTGTTTGTCACAAGTACAAACCCCTAATAATTCTAATAACCGAAGTATTTAAACCACGGGTCGTCTCTCAAAGGAATTTCAGGGTAGTGTTCTTGTTATTAGTTATGAGTTGTATGTTTTGGGGTTTTGGATAGGAACCGCGAAAAGTAAATGGTAATGAAAATCAAATGATAAAGTGGTCTTGGCAAGGTTTGGTGGTCAAGGATCTCTATCCTTATCACTAATCACAATATGATAATTGCAAGGATTAACCCCATTGAATCATCCTCTAAATAGTAAAGGAAGGTCAAATGAGCTATACCAATCCAAGTCCATAAGTCCTAACTATTCACTAATTGAATTAGTGAGAGCTAGAGTCAATGGCTACCAATCATCAATCACTTGGACATTAGTGACTCAAGAGTTCTTAAGTTACCATCTCAAGCCAAGAACATAAAATTCTACTCTAACATCCTTCCAAGCATTTTATCAAACACTTGGAAGGCACATAATGAAAGCATATTAAATTGACAACAAGAATGAATTCTAACAACAATTAATTGCAAAGAATTAACAACGACAATCAAAGAAAACACAATTAACATGAATTACCTCAAATTGCATTAAAAGAAAATAAAAGGAGCAAGAGTAGATCAACTAGAAAGTATAGAAAAAAAATAGAGGAAATTGCAACAAGAGAATAGAAGAACAAGATGTAGAAACAAAGAGTTGGAAGGTAGAAGTAGATGAAAGCAAAGATTAAAACATAGATCTCAGAAATTCTAACCTAACCTAATCCTAATTCTAGAGAGAAGAGAGAGCTTCTCGCTCTAGAAACTAACTCTAAAACTAGATCTAAAGTCCTAATGTATGTAAAAATTATGGAATCCCCCTTTTCCTTTCAAGCCTTGATCCTGTTAAGCATTTTGGCATCAAAGTTCGTTCTAAACTGGGCCCCACAGCCTCTGTGAATTTGCTAGGCATGATTTTACTTAAAAATCACGGGCCAGCACCAACGCGTACGCGTACAGCACGTGTGTGCGTCCATAGGGTTTTTACAATCCACACGTATCCATCTAGTGCGTGTGCGCTTCCATGGACGTATCCCAAATCTTTGGCTTTTCATGATTTCTCCACTTTGCATGCTTTTTCTTCATTCCTTTGATCTATTCCTAGCATTTTTCAATCTAAAATCACTAGCAAATACATCAAGGCATCTAATGGAATCAAAGGAAGATTAGAATTGTCAAATCAAGGGTCCAAAAGCATGTTTTCACATTTGAGCACAAATTAGGAGATAATCATAAAATATGCTATTTTATTGAATAAATGTGAAAAAAGGTTAACAAAATGCTCTAAATTCATCACAGGATAAACCCTAAAAATAGGGTTTAATAGCAGTACCGGATTAAGTTTGTCCGATACTGTATGAGAATAATAAAAACTGTAGAAAAACTTTGAAAAATAATTAAAGTTGAAAACCGGGCGCTAATTTTAAAGGATTGGCTCAAATTTGGGCTAAACGGGCTAAAAATAATAACAGGTTGAACCGGGCCCAAGTTGGGCCCAAATCCAACATATAAATACTCTGATTAAAGGTCATTTCTGCCACTTCACCCTTCATAACTCAAAAATATAGCTGCATATAGAGAAGTGAGAGAAGAGAGCAAAAGGGGAAAGATTACTATTCATTCTCCACTTCCGGTGGCCATAACTCAAGATACGATGCTCTAATTCACGTGTCGTCAGCGGCTACGTGAAGCTCTCACTGAGTCCGTTAGTTCTATCTAACTTTTGTTGGTAAGATGTCGAAAATTTTCCTCCATTTTGTAGCCTTAAGAAATTCAAAATTTAAGATTTTAGTTTTGAGTAGATTTTTGTATTTTCAATTAGTTAGGTGGCATCTAAAGTTGGGCTATTGGTGGTTTGTGTCCCAAACTCCATCAGGAGTGGTAAGAAAACTTTTTACTTGTGAAATTGTGTTTTTAGGAATCTAATTTATTGATTGGTGGTAAATTAAGGTGTATATCTTGGAAAATTAAATTTTTGATGCTTGTTGGAGTTGATTGGTGGATTGGTTGATGCTTGGAGGCTTGTTTTGGACTAAAATTTAGTGTGTAGTGCATATTAGGAATCGGCCAAGGTATGATTTTGGTTTCTCTATGTAATATGTAATATTTTTGGATACTTATGCTAGTATACTTTAGGATAGGATTGAATTGATTGTTGATAATTGTGATGTATGATGATTTTGATGATTGTGATGATTTTGGTGAACGATGATGTTGATTCATGATGTGGGGTTGGATAATGATAATTATGAGGATTGGTAATGAATTATGAGGCTTGTTGATGTTGATAAATATCGAGGATGGTGAAATCACGTTTTGTGATGTTAATTATTGAAATTTGAGTCTATGTGGAAGTTGGTGTACGGAATGGATGATATTATATGTTGTTTAGTTGTGGAATGATGAGAAGGTATATGAATATAGTTAGGTGCATTGGAACTATTTTGGACGTAGAATAAGTGGTTTTGAATTGAGAGTTTTAGCAAAATTGAGGTTTAAAGGTTTTTGGTAAAACCAGATTTTTGTCAACTTTGGCGGATCATATCTTAAGCCTCGATTTTTAATATTGATTGAATTTCGTATCAAATTAAATATAATTCAAAGAGCTTTAAAATTGTATAGATTTTGTGGAAATCAGTATATTTGTAGAAAAAGATATGATCATTGGAAGTTAGTGTCAAAAATTTGAAATCTGTAATGTTGCAGAGAATTGTAAGTTCTGGTTGGTGTGACCATGCACTCACCTGTGCCTACGCTTTGAGCAGAACAAGTGTTGTGATTCTTGCGTACACACAAGGGGCGCATACACACCCTATGGAATTTTCAAGTTGTGCGTACGCACAACATCATGCATACGCACAAGATGGGAAGAGCCTTCTGTTGAGTGCGTCCGCACGTATTCATGCGTACACACAAAATAGAAAATTTTACTTTGTGTGCATACGCACAACCCTATGCGTACACACAATGCTCTATTTTTCAATGAAAACCTTGTTTTTAATCGTTTTAACTTCCCCACAAGGTTGTAAACCTCGGTAACACCTATCTAGGATTTCTTAACTTGTTTTTAGGCTTTGAAACATAGAGAATACCCTAAGTGAGTTTAAGTAGATATTTTTTGGTAAAAAGTTTAGAAGGCGGAGACTTAGGTTTCTGAAGTTTGTGAGTGGATCATTAGAGTACTATATTGATGATGAGTATGATGAGTTGCGAAAATAAAAAAATTGAAAATGTTAGCGACGAGTCTGGGACTTAAAGATAAATGAGAAAGATTAAATACTGAAAGTGATCTCTAATGGAATATATAATGTTTTATGCTGGTATTGGTGAGACGCTATGCACTTGGCAGGGATGGTAGGGTAATCTGCCCTGTCGAGGTCACGGTGGCGGTGTAAAGGCGGTGGTTAGTCCCGCTTACATTGAGATGTGAGGTCTGTGGCTTAGTATCCCGCTCACATCCTTTTGGAAACACAAGAGTGTGCCAGGAACTATATCCCTGAACCGTGTGCTGGGCACGATATCCCTGGGTGTTCCCATTTATATTCGTGACCGAAAGGCAACATTCCCATGGGAATGTGTCGGGTTGGCCATTGATCCAACAATGTGATATCACGGTCAAATAGGACAGGAATTCATCAAGTGTATATTCTATATGTTTGCTTGCTTTGCCGACTTACATTGTTTGCCTAATTGTATAATATGCTTAATTTCTTCTTGATTTACTTGCTACACATGAAAATTACTTGTGCTTTACATGTATGAATTACTTGTGTTTTCTGCTGGGATTGAGGAGGTTTGGAAGGCGGTAGCGATGGGATCACATGGGGGTTTGGCTGGTGAAGGCTATGGGATAGTAGTAAACTCATAGTTTAGAAATTCTCTAAGTTAGATGACCTAATTAAGAATTTATTTAAATTGCTTTATAAGTTGAATCTCATGATGATGTGAAGTTATAAGACTGCCTATGGCATCCCAGAATCTTATATCTTACATTACTGGGCACTCTTACCATACTAAGCACCTCTGATTCTCATTCCATATTCTGTTGTTATTTTTCAGATGCAAGACGTAACCCACCTCGGGGAGTTACGGGATGGTGACAGAGCAAAAGATCTTATCATCTTTTGGATTTATTTTGAATAGTTCATTTTAATACTCTCACTTTTGTATCTATATTTTCCTTAGAGGTTAACTTTGAGAGAGATATTGTATATGCTATTTTAACATTCATAACTCTGTTATATAAATAGTCGACCTAAACTCTGCAGGCTAAGGCTAGTATTTTATGACTATTATACTCATGTATCTCCATATGCCTAATTATCTCGTATCTCTATCTTGTGCCTTTATGCTTGTAGCTTTGTGTGAATGTTTTGCACTTTTGAAACTCTATTTTGAGCTTATTCCTTCATCGAGCTTCTAAAATTACTATCTCTTTCTATATATATTGTTGTATAAGCCTTAGAATTATTGTGACCTTTAATTATCCTTTGCTTTATGGCATGAGGTAAAGCTTAGGGTAATTAGGGTGTTAAATTTAGTGGTATCCCTCACTGAATCTGGGAAATACTTCTTATAAAATGCCATTTGAAACACGTCCAAAGGAATGTCAGCATTCGGAAATTGCAGCAACTGGCACTCTCTTTGCCACCAATGTTGTGCCTTTCCCATCAATTGATAGGCCGCAAACTCTACGTATTGGTTAGCCGGGACATGCTGAGTCTGTAATGCGATCTCCATAGCTCTAAACCAATTGTTTGCTTCAGTGGACTTTATTGTTCCTCAAAAAGTTGGCAGGTGAACCTTGAGAAACAAAGCTAAAGAATTAGAGCTTATGTAGCTAAAGCAAGGCTCATTCTCCGCGGCTGATTACACTAGTCGATACGAGGAGCTCTGTAGGTTTTCTAGGGTATGTCAAGGTATCCCGGAGTTCTGTGAGAGTTAAAAATATATAAAATACCAAGGAGGTTTAAGGGATAACATCATGATGACTGTAGCTCCTTTGGAGATTCGGATATTTTCTGAGCTTGTGAATAAGGCAAGGGTTGTAGAGGAGTGTGTGAAGAAATTGGCATCAGCAAGAAATGCTCGTGTGGGAAACAACAGCCATGGGCGTGGAAAATACTATCAACCAAGAGCTCAAAATTTCAAGAGGGGAGGACACGTACCTCAAGGTCAAGGCAACATTAGGAGACCCACTTTTGATTAGTACCACCAGGTGAGAGGAAGAGGTAATCAGAGTATGACATCTCCGGATTTAACTTGTGATTGTTGTGAACGTTTTCATTCGAATTACTCGTGAAAGTTGGGTTTAGGTGGTTGCCTCAATTACAGATTTTCTAATCACATGGCAAAGGATTGCACTCGTGGGAGGAACCTGAATGCAGGTCAGAATCAACACCAAAGGAGAGTGTTTGCTGTGAACGCCAATGATGCTGCCAAAGGGGACCTGTTGATGAGAAGTAAATGTTTATTTGGTGATAAAATTTTAGTTGCATTGTATGATACTAGAGATTCACACTGTTTCATTACATTTGATAAGAATGAGGATCTAGAATTGAAAATGTCAGAATTAGCTTTTGATTTGCATGTGCATACCCTGTACCAGACAGTTGTGACTAAATTGGTTTGTAGGGAAGTAACCTTCAAGATTGAGGATAGAGAATTTGTTCATGATTTAATCTGTTTGCCAATGATTGGGTTGGAGATGATTTTGGGGTTTGATTGGTTGTTAAAGAGTCGGGCTTTATTGGAATGCTTCAAGCGATCAATTTGGTTTTTTCCAGAAGGGGAAGGTGGAGAAATAGTAGTTAAGGGTTATTACCTGAACTCTGTGTTGGTGAACTGCAGTGGAGAAGAGTGTCAGGGTTATATATTGTTGGTTGCGAATACGTTAGGTGATGAACAGAGGTTAGATCAAATTCCAGTAGTTAGGAAGTTTCCAGAAGTGTTCACAAAAGATATTATCGAATTCCCACCTCAAAAGGGAGATTGAATTTGCTATTGAGTTGGTGCGAGGAGCCATACCAGTGTTGATTGTACCATACCGGATGGCTCCGATGGAGCTGGCTGAACTTAAGACTCAATTAGAAGAGCTTCTGAACAAGAGGTTCATTCGACCAAGTGTATCTCCGTGGGGAGCGCCATTTTTATTGATGATGAAGAAAGATGGTGGAATGTGACTTTGTGTAGATTACCGACAGTTAAATAAAGTGACTTTGAAGAACAAGTATCCATTGCCGATGATAGATGACTTAATGGATCAGTTACAAGGAGATGGAGTGTTTTCAAAAATTGATTTAAGATCTGGTTACCATCAGATAAGGGTGAAGCAGGATGACATTCCGAAAACTGCATTTAGGATGCGCTATGGACACTATGAGTTTGCGGTGATGCCCTTTTTATTGATGAATGCACCTGCTATGTTCATGGATTACATGAACAGAGTATTTTGTCCCTTTTTAGACAAATTTGTGGAAGTATTCATAGATGACATTTTAGTTTACTCGAAGACGGCAGAAGAACACTTGAGAATTGTGTTGCAAATCTTGAAAGAGCGTAAATTATATGCGAAATTATCTAAGTGTGAGTTCTGGAAGGAAGAGGTGAAGTTCTTAAGCCACGTAGTGAGTAAGGGCGGAATAGTAGTAGATCCTTTGAAAGTGGAGGCGGTGATAGAATGGGAGAGGCTGACGACGGTAACAGAGGTTAGAAGTTTCTTGGGTTTGGCCAGATATTATCGAAGATTCATCAAGAGATTTTGTCAAATTTCTTTACCGATGACTAAGTTAACCTTAAAGGAGGTACCATTTGTGTGGACGTCAGACTGTGAAGAGAGCTTTCAAGTTTTGAAGGAGAAATTAACTTTAGTACCTGTTTTGATTTTACCGGAACCACACTAGCCGTTTGAAGTGTACTGTGATGCTTAGATGAAGGGTTTGGGTTGCGTGTTAATGTAACACCGGAATGTAGTGGCTTACACATCGCATCAGCTGAGACCACATCAGGTGAATTACCCAACTCATGACTTGGAATTGGCGGCAATTGTGTTTGCGTTGAAGATTTGGAGGCAGTACTTGTACAGAGTACGGTTTAGAGTCTTTTTTTCACAAGAGTCTCAAGTACATTTTGATAAAAGGGCTCAATATGCATCAAACGAAGTGGATGGAGCTTCTGAAATATTATGATTTTGAGCTGAGTTATCACCCTAAAAGGCAAACATTGTGGGAGATGCATTGTGTCAGAAGTCGTTAACAATCACTTGGATGAGGATCAAAGAGGTGGAGTTAGTGGATAAGTTTGCAGACCTCAAGTTGGATGTTGGTGAAGTTGCAGGAATAGCTTGTTTGAATTAGTTACAAATTTTAAGTATGTTTAAGTCAGAAATTCAGAGGGATCAGCAAAATGAACAAGAACTTCAGAGATTGCTTTAACCAATTGGTAAGGAGAGGTATGGAGAGTTTACCAGGGACAACGAAGGGTTATGGAGACATAAAGGGAGGATTTGTGTGCCGGGTGTCGGTAGTTTGAGACAAGAGTTGTTGTCGAAGTCTTATAACGGCGGATTCTCCATTCATCCAGGTAGTACGAAGATGTATCATGATCTGAAGAAGATGTTCTGGTAGCCTGGTATGAAGAGTGATGTAGCCACACACATATCTAAGTGTATGACATGTCAAAAAGTAAAGATAGAGCACCAGAGGCCGTTAGGAATTTTACGGCCACTTGAGATTCCTCAGTGGAAGTGGGAAGGAATTGCAATGAATTTGGTGACCGGTTTACCGAGAACTAGGTCAGGATTTGATGCAGTTTGGGTGATCGTGGATCGCTTAACCAAGTCTGCTCATTTTCTACCTATCCGAGTGAACTACTCTTTGGAGGAATCGACGAGGTTGTACATCAAGGAGATTGTAAGGTTGCATGGTGTGCCTAAGACAATAGTGTCAGACCGTGATTCCCTATTCACATCAAGGTTTTGGGGAGCTTTTCAAAAGTGTTTTTGGTACGAGACTATGTCTCATCACAACATATCATGCGCAAACGGATGGACAGTTGGAACGAACTATTCAGACGTTGGAGGATATGCTAAGGGCATGTATTTTGGATCAACTGGGAAGTTGGGACCGTTACATGCCATTGGTGGAGTTTACGGAAAATAACGGCTTTCATGCGAGCATCGGAATGGCTCTGTATGAGGCTTTGTATGGATGGAAGTGTCAATCTCTGCTGTATTAGTATGAAGCCGGTGAAGCAAGCATATTCAAGCCGGATTTGGTAGTCGAGACCACTGAGAAGGTCAAATAGATTAGGGCTAGAATTTTAACTGCACAGGTCCGACAGAAGAGTTATGCAGATCAGAGAAAGAAACCGTTGAAATTTGAAGTGGGTTAGCACGTATTTCTGAGGGATACTTCGACAACTGGGATTTGAAGGGTGATTAAGACCAAGAAGTTGAATCCGAGGTTCATTGGACCTTTTGAATTCTTGAGACGAGTCGGGCAGGTGGCATATCAAGTAGCCTTGCTGCTGCATTTGTCTAACTTGCATGACGTATTCCATGTGTCACAACTCCATAAGTACATGTCAGATGCGGCTCATGTGTTAGAGCCAGAGTCAGTTCAATTGAAGAAGAACCTGACTTTTGATGTAACACTGGTGCGGATTAACAATACTAGTGTGAAGAAATTACATGGAAAGGAAGTGTTGTTGGTTAAGGTAGCTCGAAAGAGAGCGGGATTAGAAGAGCATACTTGGGAATTGTAGTCCAAGATGCGGAAGGATTATCCCGAGTTATTCTTAAGTAGTCACTAAATTTTGAGGACAAAATTTCTTATTTGGTGGGGAGCATGTAAGAACCGCGATTAATTAGCCGCTTAATAAAATTAAATTGATTGCCCAAAATAGGATCTAAAAATTTAGAATGTTAATTAGAAAATTTAAATATGATTTTTGGATTCAGTAGATTTTTCTGAGTTAGAAAATGTAATTTTCTGCAGAAAATTGCGTAAAAATGCATAACGGTAAATTAGCCGGCAGTACCGGCTTAAATTTGTCCGGTACTGCATGAGAATAATATTGTAGAAAAACTTAGAGAAATAATTAAAGTTGCTAATTTTAAAGGTTTGGACCGAAATTGGGCCAAACGGACTAAAAACGCTAATGGATTAAACCGGGACCAAGTTGGGACTAAGCCCAACATATAAATACTCTCACTAAAGGCCATTTAAGCGACTTCATCCTTCATAACTCAAAATCACAGATGCATCGAGAGAAGTGAGAGAAGAGAGCAAAAGGGAGAACGTTACTATTCATTCTCCACTTCCAGTGGCCATAACTTGAGCTACGGTGCTCTGATTCGCGTGTCGTCAGCTTCTATATAACCTTTGTTGGTATGATGTTGAAATTTCCCTTCGATTTTGCAGCCCTAACAAAATTCAAAATTTAAAGTTTTTGTTTTGAATAGATTTTTGTGTTTTTAATTAGTTAGGTGATATCTATGGTTGGGCTATTGGTGGTTTGTGTCCTAAACACTATTAAAAAAGGTAAGAAAACTCTTTACCCTTGTGAAATTGTGTATTTAGGAACCCTATTCATTGATTAGTGGTAAATTAATGTGTAAAGCTTTTAAAAATAAATTGTTGATGCTTGTTGGAGTTGATTGGTGGATTGGTTGATGCTTGGAGGCATGTTTTGGACTCAAATTTAGTGTGTGGTGCATATTGGAAATTAGCCAAGGTATGATTTCGGTTTTCTCTACGTAATATGTAATATTTCTGGACACTTATGCTAGTAGACCTTGGGATAGGAATGAATTGATTGTTGATAATTTTGATGTATGATGATTTTGATGATTGTGATGATTTTGGTGAATGATGATGTTGATTCATGATGTGGGGTTGGATAATGAAGATTATGAGGATTGGTAATGAATTATGAGGCTTTTTGATGTTGATAACTGTTGAGGATGGTTAAATGATATTTTGTGACGTTAATTATTGAAATTTGAGTTTTATAAGTGGAAGTTGGTGTACAGAATGGATGATATTATATGTTGTTAAGTTGTGGAATGATGAGAAGGTATATGAATATAGTTAGGTACATTGGATATGTTTTGGATGTAGAATAAGTGGTTTTGAATTCAAAGTTTTGGTAAAATTGAGGTTTAAAGGTTTTGGGTAAAAATGGATTTTGGCCATTTTGGCGGATCATATCCTACGCCTCGGTTTTTGAAATTAATTTAATTTTATATCAAATTAAAGATAATTCAATGAGCTTTAAAATGGTATAGATTTCGTGGAAATTGAAATTTTGTAAAAAAAGATATGATCATTGGAAGTTGGTGTCAAAAATATGAAATTTGTGATGTTGTAGAGAATTGTAAGTTTTTGTTGGTGTGCCCACCATACACCTGTGCCTATGCTCCGAGCAGAACGAGTGTTGTGACTTGTGCGTATGCATAACATCATGCGTACGCACAAAATAGAAAATTTTACTTTGTGTGCGTACGCACACCTCTTTGTGTACGCACAAGTTGAGAAAACTCTTATGGGCGTACATATGCACAACTGTATTTGCACGCATAATGCCCTGTTTTTTTTCAATGAAAACCTTATTTTTAACCGTTTTACCTTCCCGGCAAGCTTGTAAACTTTCGTAACGCTTATCTAGGATTTCTTAACTTGTTTCTAGGCTTTGAAACATAGAGAACACCCTTAGTGAGTTTAACTAGATATTTTCTGGTAAAAAGTTTAGAAGACAGAGACAAACGTTTCTAAAGTTTGTGAGTGGACCGTTGGAGTACTCTGTTGATGATGAGTATGATGAGTTGTGGAAATAAGAAAATTGAAAATGTTTGTGATGAGTTTTGGACTCAAAGATAAATGGGAAAGATTAAATACTGAAAGTGATCACTGATGGAATATATAATGTTTTATACTATTATTGTTGAGACGCTATGCGCTTGGCAGAGACAGTAGGTTAATCCCGCTTGTCAAGGTCGCGGCAGCAGCACAAGGGAGGTGGTTTGTCCCGCTTACATTGAGATGTGAGCTCTCTGGCTTAGTATCCCGCTCGCATCCTTTCAGAATTATAAGAGTATGCCGGGCACTATATCTCTGGACCGTGTGCCGGGCATTGTATCTCTAGGGGTTCCCATTTATATTCGTGACTGAAAGGCGACATTCCTATGGGAATGTGTCGGATTGGCAGTTGAATCGACAATGTGATATCATAGCCAAATAGGACAGGCATTCATCATGTGCGTATTCTATATGTTTGCTTGCTTTGCCGACTTGCATTGTTTACCTAATTGTATAACATGCTTAATTGCTTCTTGATTTACTTGCTATACATGAAAATTCCTTGTGCTTTACTAGTATGAATTACTTGTATTTTATATTGGGATTGAGGAGGTTCGGAAGGTGGTGGGCATGGGATCACATGGAGGTTAGGCTGGTGAAGGCTGTGGGACAGCGGTGAACTGATAGTTTAGAAATTCCCTAAGTTAGATGACCTGATTAATGATTTATTTAAATGGCTTTATAAGTTGAATCTTATAATGATGTGAAGTTCTAGGATTGCCTCTGGCATCCTGAAATCTTATATCTTACATTACTGGGCACTGTTACCATACTGAGAACCGGACATACTAAGAACCTCCAGTTCCCATACTATATTCAGTTGTTATTTTTCAGATGCAGGTCATAACCCACCTCGGTTAGTTGCGGGATGGTGACAGAGCGAAGGATCTTATCATCTTTTGGATTTCTTTTGAATAGTTTATTTTAGGATTCTCATTTTTGTATCTATATTTACCTTAGAGACTAACTTTGAGAGAGATATTGTATATGCCATTTTAACTTTCAGAACTCTGTTATGTCTATATATAAGTAGTCGGCCTAATCTCTGTGAGTTGAGGCTAGTATTTTATGACTATTATACTCATGTATTTACATATGTCTTGTTATCTCGTATCATTATCTTGTGCCTTTATGCTTGTAGCTTCATGTGAATGTTTTGCGCTTTTGAATCTTTGTTTTGAGCTTATTCCTTCATTAGGCTTGTAGAATTACTATCTCTTTCTATATTATATATATATATATATATATATATATATATATTATTGTATAAGCCTTAGAATTGTCATGAATTTTAATTAACCTTTGTTTACGGTATGAGGTAAGACTTAGGGTAATTAGGGTGTTACACTCACTGTATTGCCTTTTTTCAATGAAACAAATAAAGATTAAACTTAGAAAATAGAATATTCAATAAGAACCATGAAAAAGAAGAATGGTAATAGCTTTGTAAGCTATGGGAATACAAACTTTGTGCCCTCACTCCTTGCTTTAACTATTGACCGTTCACCCCTTTAATAGAGGAGTGAAGCTTCCAAAGCTTGAAACTTTGCTTTAGCACGTTGGACATCTTCCAATAGCAGTAGCGGCATTCATAGAGGAGAGATAGAGTAGAAGTAGTGATTGAATCATATATGCATCCATACCCTATATCTTTTCTTTCATCCTTTTTCAAATTGCTTCTTGAATCTGAACCCTTCCTTCTTGCTTTGGCTCCAAATTTAATTTTTGAACATTGATTCAAAGTAATGTTTCATCATCTTTAACTTCTTCCACTTTCAATTTTAGTATATGAATGGAGAAGATTTCCTCATCGAGCTTCAATGAAGCATAACTGTGGAAATGCTTTTTGTGATTTGCCCTTCGAATGTGATCTTTGCCTTTAGCCCTAGATTTTTTTACTTTCTTCTTTTTTGATTGAATTGCTAACCCTCCTTTTTGTTCCTTAATTTTGCCCTAGCTTAGAGCTTCCCCTTTTTCTTGTTTTTTGTTCTAAGAAATCATGTGGGTGATGAAAAAGTGAAAAGAGAGAGAAGATGGAGTTTGGTTTCGGTGGTGTGGTGTTTAGTTCAAACGAGAATGAATTTCAATTTCTTAGTTAGCCATTAAGTTAGAGAAGGAATGGACATAGATCACATAGTTGAGCTTGTGATTGTTCTTGGACCAAATTCTTTCTTTTCTTCTTCCTTGTAGATTATCCACTCTTTCTTTGGATTAAACATGATGATATGAGCACTTTGTTTTAACTGAACCAATGTTGGGTTTCATTAGTTTGTTGGGCCTATTTTCATGCTTTTTGGGCCAGTGTATTAAATTAAATTTCTGCACACTAAACAAACTAATTATACATATAATTAGCTTTTAATCTAATAATAATGTTTAGTTATCATCTATAAAATGTTGTTAGTTCTCAAACTCAACAATCTCTCCCTTGATGACATACATTATAAAATTAATTGAAAAAGAAATAAGAAGAGTGTTAGGAACTTCCCATTGATGTTTTCCTTGATTTGAAACTCCCCCTTTCTTTTAATCACTAGACTCTCCCTGAATGTTTGTATTTCTCAACCTGATATCATCAAAATTTACATAGAAACAATGCCACACATCCAAGAATTTTACAACCAATTTTATATTTTAGGGAACCTATTTGATCACTAGCCAAAATTTACAAGACTATTTTTCTGTTAAAAAGTCATCATCAAACAGCTTTAAAACAAACATTAATCAGAGCTACTTAGTCAAAAACTCAGATACCAAACAGAGCTATAATCAATAAGCAAGTATAATCAATATTCACAATCAGAGTCGCAAGTAATAATTTCAAAACAGAAACTGCAGCCTGCCTCAAGCCCTCAAGCATCATAACAATTTCAATTAGTTTTCCCAAAACTTACTCCCCCTTTTGTTATCAAGGAGAGTAAACCTGCACAAAAAATAGTTCAATATATAAATCATAAATACAAAACAGGTAATTATGTTAATGTCAATGTTAAGTACCTATGACTATTACAGTCATTCAAAGTCAAGTAAACAGTATTCAAACAATAAATCCAAAGATCAAAAATGGTAACATCAAAAAATAAATTTTTATAGAGCAGCACCATCAAATAAGAGCTAGACATAAGATCCCTCATCGTCGATTCCAAAAAGATCGTCTTCTTGCTTGGACATCGCTTGATCATCTTCCAAGGAATCTATGTATTTGCGTAGCAGTTCAATTTGGCTTTGAGACTTCCTAATGGAGTTATCATTTTGAATTACTGGTTTCCTAGCTTGTTGGCTCGAGTTGATGATTTGTTTAGTGAGGTTTAGAAATTCTTGTAAGAGATCCTTAACAATGCCATTCATTAAGTACTTGTGAGAGGATGATGTCCCTGCAGTAGATGGAGGAAGAATGCTTTCGTTCACTTTTTCTTCCAAAACTGTGTTCTTAGCTGCCTTTGTACCCTTTTCTTTTGATTGTTTGACTGCATCTTCACCCTTAAGATATAAAATTCTGTTCTCTTGGGTCTCATTGCTTAGATCAACACCAAAATACTCAAAGATGAAAGTTAAAAACATGCCATATGGAAGAGAAACATTTTTATCACTTTTGATACAGTCACGCATATGGCGGATCATCAAGTAAGCAAATGAGATTTTAGTTTTGTTGAGTATTGCATAGAGAACCAAAGTATCACAGAGTGTGACTCTTTAAAATGAACCACTTTGGGGCATGAGTATGTGAGTGATAAAGCGGTGAAGTTGGGATTTGACAGGACCTAAGGTTCTATGATTGGGGGTAGCACCATCCATGAGAGATATGTTTTCACATATGTTAGCCAATACATTCTTGTGTGAGAAGCACAAATTATTATCCTATTTTCCAGAAATGTAGGTATTGACACCAACATCATAATAATCAAGGGCTTCACCAATGGATTCTTTATTTAAATAAATTTGGTGGCCTTTTCCATATGAGTGAATAGATTCCTCACTATAGTACATATTTGCTTAAAATTCTCTAACTAAATCCGGATAAACAGGCTTTCTAATTTCAAAGAGTTTTTCCAAATCCAAGTAAACAAAATTTTCAGTGAAATCAATTCCTTTTTCGGCCAATGCCTTTAGGTTAGCCACATAAGATGAAGACTGAGGTCTTTTGGAAATAATTTCTCTATGAAACTCAAAATTCATACTTGAAGAAAAGTGAAGAGGATCATAATGAGAGTGAGGGCGGTTACTGAAAAGAGATTGAATCGTACAGGAATAGGATTAGCAAGTTCTTTCACTAAGTTATGGAAAGGTCTTCGATTACCTTTGGTAGGGCGACTAGAAAGAGCCGAACCTCCTTGAGGATGCGAAGATGATCGAGGTGGAGGAGACAATGGTGGTTCTTTTTCATGAATGGGCTTCTTCCCTTTGAAGACATTTGTCCTAGAAGTTCCTGCCTCTTGTGGTGCTGAGAAAGGATGACGAGGAGTATTTTTGGTGCGAGCCATAGGTTCGAAAATTTAGGAGGAGTGAGAGGAAGAGTGTGAATGTATGTGAATGTGAGTTGTGGACTTGTCCCTTTTTTGGTGGGTTCGTGGAGGTCGAAAGGTGCCTGTGCCTCTGCGAGGTGAAACCTTCTTTTTCATGTTTATTGAAATAACAATGAATGTTGTACAGGAAGTGGAGGTGGTTGGAGAAGACGAGGGGTTATCAATGAATAACTTGCGTTCAAAGAATAACTGCTATTAATGCCTAGTACTTCTCCCTTTTTGAAAACACAAAATGATAAATGAAAGGGTGTTTCAAAAAAATTGAATGTTAAAACAAAAGCAAGTAGGCAGTTTGAAATGACAAGTGGTGGACGAAATTGTGATCCTCAAAGTTGGTCTCTTTGTATTTGTATGAAATCAAAAATACCCCAAAGAGATCATGGTGTGATAAATTGGGATCTTAATAATCCCTGGTGTGATCATAACTTCGTTCAACTTAACCAGCAAGTGTACTGGGTCATCCAAGTAATACCTTACGTGAGTAAGGGTCGATCCCACAGAGATTGTTGGTATGAAGCAAGCTATGGTCACCTTGTAAATCTCAGTTAGGCAGATTAAATTGGTTTATGGGTTTTCGAAAATAGAAATAAGAAAATAAATAATAAAAGGGATATAGTACTCATGCAGCCTCATTGGTGGGAATTTCAGATAAGCGAATGAAGATACTGTATGGTTCAAGGACGCCTGCTCTCCCACTGCTTCAACTCAATCCTTCTTACTCCTTTCCATGGCAAGCTGTATGTAGGGCATCACCGTTGTCAATGGCTACATCCCATCATCTCAGTGAAAATGTTCCTATGCTCTGTCACAGCACGGCTAATCATCTGTCGGTTCTCAATCAGGTTGGAATAGAATCCCTTGATTCTTTTGCGGTTGTCATCACGCCCAGCCTTCAGGAGTTTGAAGCTCGTCACAGTCATTCAATCACAGAATCCTACTCGGAATACCATAGACAAGGTTTAGACTTTCCGGACCCTCATGAATGCCGCCATCTATCTAACTTATACCACGAAGATTCTGTTGGGGAATCTAAGAGATACACATTCAAGCTTCTATTGTATGTAGAACGGAAGTGGTTGTCAATCACGTGCGTTCATAAGTGAGAATGATAATGAGGGTTACTTATCATCACATTCATCATGTTCTTGGGTACGAATGAATATCTTGGAATAAGAATAAGAGAGAATTGAATAAAAGACAATAGAATTGCATTAATACTTGAGGTACAGCAGAGCTCCACACCCTTAATCTATGGTGTGCAGAAACTCCACCGTTGAAAATACATAAGTAATAGGTTCAGGCATGGCCGAATGGCCAGCCCTCTCCATGATCAAGTGACCGAATAGTCAAGAGATTAAACTGTCAAAAGATGTCTAATACAATAGATAAATGTTCTATTTATAATAAACTAGCTCCTAGGGTTTACATGAGTAAGTAATTGATGCATAAATTCACTTCCGGGGCCCACTGGTGTATGTTTGGGCTGAGCTTGATCAATCCACGAGCTAAGGCTTCTCTTGGAGTTGAACTTCGAGTTATGACGTGTTTTGGGCGTTCAACTCCGGATCATGACGTTTTTCTGGCGTTTAACTCCAGACAGCAGCATGAACTTGGCGTTCAACGCCAAGTTACGTCGTCTTTCTTCGAATAAAGCATGGACTATTATATATTGCTGGAAAGCCCTGGATGTCTACTTTCCAACGCCGTTGAGAGCGCGCCAATTGGAGTTCTGTAGCTCCAGAAAATCCATTTCGAGTGCAGGGAGGTCAGATTCCAACAGCATCAGCAGTCCTTTTGTCAGCCTTCTTCAGAGTTTTGCTCAAGTCCCTCAATTTCAGCTAGAATTCACCTGAAATCACAGAAAAACACACAAACTCATAGTAAAGTCCAGAAATGTGAATTTAACATAAAAACTAATGAAAACATCCCTAAAAGTAGCTCAAACTTACTAAAAACTATATAAAAACAATGCCAAAAAGCGTATAAATTATCCGCTCATCACAACACCAAACATAAATTATTGCTTGTCCCCAAGCAACTGAAAATCAAATAGGATAAAAAGAAGAGAATATACTATAAATTCCAGAATATCAATGAACATTAATTTAATTAGATGAGCGGGACTTGTAGCTTTTTGCTCCTGAATAGTTTTGGCATCTCACTTTTTCCTTTGAAGTTCAGAGTGATTGGCGTCTCTGGGAACTTAGAATTTTGGATAGTGTTATTGACTTTCCTAGTTAAGCATGTTGATTCTTGAACACAGCTACTTATGAGTCTTGGCCGTGGCCCTAAGCACTTTGTTTTCCAGTATTACCACCGGATACATCAATGCTACAGACACACAACTGGGTGAACCTTTTCAGATTGTGACTCAGCTTTGCTAGAGTCCCCAGTTAGTGGTGTCCAGAGCTCTTAAGCACACTCTTTTGCCTTGGATCACGACTTTAACCACTTAGTCTCAAGCTTTTCACTTGGACCTTCATGACACAAGCACATGGTTAGGGACAGCTTGATTTAGCCGCTTAGGCCTGGATTTTATTTCCTTGGGCCCTCCTATCCATTGATGCTCAAAGCCTTGGATCCTTTTTACCCTTGCCTTTTGGTTTTAAGGGCTATTGGCTTTTTCTACTGCTCCTTCTTTTTCTTTCTATATATTTTTTTTCGCCATCTTCCTTTTTCACTGCTTTTTCTTGCTTCAAGAATCAATTTCATGATTTTTCAGATCATCAATAACATTTCTCTTTGTTCATCATTCTTTCAAGAGCCAAAAATTTTAACACTCATAAACATCAATATCAAAAGACATATGCACTGTTCAATCATTCATTCAGAAATAAAAGTATTGTCACCACATCAATATAATTAAATTAAATTCAATGATAAATTCAAAATTTATGTACTTCTTGTTCTTTTGAATTAAAACATTTTTCATTTAAGAGAGGTGAAAGACTAATGGATTTTATTTATAGCTTTAAGGCATGGTTACATACTAATGATCATGAAGTAGAGACACAAAACATAGATAAACACGACACTAAAAACCGAAAACAGAAAGAAATAAAGAACAAGGAATGAATCCACCTTTAGTGGCGTCTTCTTCTTGAAGGTCCAACAATGTCCTTAAGCTCTTCTATGTCCCTTCCTTGCCTTTGTTGCTCCTCCCTCATTGCTCTTTGATCTTCTCTTATTTCTTGGAGAATGATGGAGTGCTCATGATGTTCCACCCTTAATTGTTCCACATTATGGCTCAAATCTTCTAAGGAGGTATTGAGTTGCTCCCAATAGTTGTTGGGAGGAAAGTGCATTCCTTGAGGCATCTCAGGAATTTGTTGATGATGAGCTTCCTCATGCACTTCTTGAGGGCCGTGAGGAGCTTCTCTTACTTGCTCCATCCTTTTCTTGGTGATGGGCTTGTCTTCTTCAATGGGGGTATCTCCTTCTATGATGACTCCAGCTGAGTAGCACAGATGGCAAATAAGGTGAGGAAAAGCTAGCCTTGCCATGGTGGAGGACTTATCGGCTATTTTGTAGAGTTCATTGGAGATGACTTCATGAACTTCTACTTCCTCTCCAATCATGATGCTATGGATCATGATGGCCCGATCCACAGTAACTTCAGATCGGTTGCTAGTAGGAATGATGGATCTTTGGATGAACTCCAACCATCCTCTAGCCACAGGCTTGAGATCCAGTTTTCTTAGTTGAACTGGCTTGCCTTTGGAGTCTATTCTCCATTGAGCTCCTTCCACACATATGTCCATAAGGACTTGGTCCAACCTTTGATTAAAGTTGACCCTTCTAGTGTAGGGGCGTTCATCTCCTTGCATCATAGGCAAGTGAAACGCCAACCTCACATTTTCCGGACTAAAATCTAAGTATTTCCCCCGAACCATTGTGAGGTAGTTCTTTGGATTCGGGTTCATACTTTGATCATGGTTCCTAGTGATCCATGCATTGGCATAGAACTCTTGAACCATCAATATTCCGACTTGTTGCACGGGGTTGGTTATGACTTCCCACCCTCTTCTTTGAATTTCATGTCGGATTTCCGGATACTCATTCTTTTTGAGCTTGAAAGGGACCTCGGGGATCACCTTCTTCTTTGCCACAACATCATAGAAGTGGTCTTGATGGCTCTTGGAGATGAATCTTTCCTTCTCCCATGACTCGGAAGTGGAAGCTTTTGTCTTCCCTTTCCCTTTTCTAGAGGATACTCCGGCCTTAGGTGCCATTGATGGTAATGGAAAAACAAAAAGCTTATGCTTTTACCACACCAAACTTAAAATTTTGCTCGCCCTCGAGCAAGAAAGAAAAGAAGAGTAGAAGAAGAAGAAGAGAAGATGGTAGAAAGGGAAAGAAGTAGGTTCGGCTGTGTGGGAGAAGAAGGGGTTGTAGTGTGTGAAAATGAGGTAGAATGGAAGGGTATTTATAGGGAGAGGGGAGGGTGGGTGTTCGGCCAATTTGGGTGGGAATGGGTGGGAAATTGAATTTGAATTTTATGAAGGTAGGTGGGGTTTATGGGGAAGAGAGGATTGATGTGAATGGTGAATGGGGTAATTTGGGAAGAGGAATTGAAGTGGTTGGTGAAGGTTTTTGGGAAGTGTGACATGGGAAAGAGTGAAATGAGATTAGGATTAGGAGAGTGTGATTAGGATTAAAAAAGAAGGTGAGAATATGGTAGGTGGGGATCCTGTGGGGTCCACAGATCCTGAGGTGAAAAGAAATACCATTCCTTCACCATATAGGCATGTAAATTGCCTTCGTGCGTCATTCTGGCGTTCAAACGTCCATTGGTGCACGTTCTGGGCGTTCAACGCCCATGTAATGCATGTTTCTGGCGTTGAACGCCAGTTTCATGCTTGTTGTTGGCGTTTAACGCCAGCTTGTCTCCTCCAGGCACATTCCTGGCGTTCAGCGCCAGGATGTTGCTTGTTTCTGGCATTCAGCGCCAGAATGGTGCTCTGTTCTGGCGTTGAACGCCAGCCAGATGCATCTTACTGGCGTTGAACGCCAGTCTGTGCTACCTCCAGGGTGAAAAATTTTTTTCTTCTGTTTTTGACTCTGTTTTTAATTTTTTTGATTTTTTTCGTGACTCCTCATGATCATGTACCTAATAAAACACAAAATAACAATGAAATAAAATAAAATAAAAGTTAGATAAATAAAATTGGGTTGCCTCCCAACAAGCGCTTCTTTAATGTCAATAGCTTGACAGTGGCTCTTATGGAGCCACAAGGTGATCAGGTCAATGTTAGTGTGTAGTCCCAACACCAAACTTAGAGTTTGGATATGGGGTCTGAACACCAAACTTAGAGTTTGGTTGTGGCCTCACAACACCAAACTTAGAGTTTGACTGTGTGGGCTCTTCTTGACTCTGAACTGAGAGAAGCTCTTCCTGCTTACTCTCTTTTGTCACAGAGGGATGACCATGTGCCTTAAACACAAGGTAGTCCCCATTCAGTTGAAGGACTAATTCTCCTCTGTTGACATCTATCACAGCTCCTGCTGTGGCTAGGAAAGGTTTTCCTAGGATGATGCATTCATCATCTTCCTTCCTAGTGTCTAGGATTATGAAATCAGCAGGGATGTAAAGGCCTTCAACCTTTACTAGTATGTCCCTTACTATTCCATAAGCTTGTCTCAATGACTTATCTACCAATTGTAATGAGAACAAGGCAGGTTGTACCTCAATGATTCCCAGCTTATCCATTACAGAGAGTGGCATAAGGTTTATCCCTGACCCTAGGTCACATAGAGCTTTTTCAAAGCTCATGGTGCCAATGGTGTAAGGTATTAAAAACTTGCCAGGATCTTGTTTCTTTTGAGGTAGAGTTCTCTGAATCCAAGTATCTAGTTCACTAATGAGCAAGGGAGGTTCACTTTCCCAAGTCTCATTACCAAACAACTTGGCATTCAGCTTCATGATAGCTCCTAAATATTGAGCAACTTGCTCTCCAGTCACATCTTTATCCTCTTCAGAGGAAGAATAGTCTTCAGAGCTCATGAATGGCAGAAGGAGATTTAATGGAATCTCTATGGTTTCTAGATGAGCCTCAGATTCCTCTGGATCCTTATTAGGAAACTCCTTCTTGCTTGAAGGACGTCCCAGGAGGTCTTCCTCACTAGGATTTTCGTCCTCCTCCTCCCTAGTGCATTCGACCACTTTGATCAGATCAATGGCCTTGCACTTTCCTTTTGGATTCTCTTCTGTATTGCTTGGGAGAATACTGGGAGGAGTTTCAATAACTTTCTTACTCAGCTGGCCCACTTGTGCCTCTAGATTTCTGATGGAGGATTGATGAGCGGATATTTTATACGCTTTTTGGGGGTAATTTCATGTAGATTTTAGCATGTTTCAGTTAATTTTTAGTAGAATATTATTAGTTTTTAGGCAAAAATCATATTTCTGGACTTTACTATGAGTTTGTGTGTTTTTCTGTGATTTCAGGTAAATTCTGGCTGAAATTGAGGGAGTTGAGCAAAAATCTGACTTAGGCTGAAAAAGGACTGCTGATGTTGTTGGATCCTGACCTCCCTGCACTCGAAATGGATTTTCTGGAGCTACAGGAGTCTAATTGGCGCGCTCTCAACGGCGTTGGAAAGTAGACATCCAGGGCTTTCCAGCAATATATAATAGTCCATACTTTGCGCGAGGATAGACGACGTAACTTGGCGTTAAACGCCAAGTTCATGCTGCTGTCTGGAGTTAAACGCCAGAAAAACGTCATTATCTGGAGTTGAACGCCCAAAACACGTCATAACCTGAAGTTTGACGCCAAGAAGGGCCTCCACACGTGGAAAGCTTTAGTCTCAGCCCCAGCACACACCAAGTGGGCCCCAGAAGTGGATTTCTGCACCAATTATCTTTGTTTATTCATTTTCTGTAAACCTAGGTTACTAGTTTACTATTTAAACAACTTTTACAGACATTTCTTGTACCTCATGACATTTTCAGATCTGAATCACATACTTTGTGACGGCATGAGTCTCTAAACTCCATTGTTGGGGGTGAGGAGCTCTGCAGCGTCTCGATGATTTAATACAATTCCTTTGTTTTCCATTCAAACACGCTTGTTCTTATCTAAGATGTTTATTCGCGCTTAACTGTGGAGAAGGTGATGATCCGTGACACTCATCACCTTCCTCAACCCATGAACGTGTGCCTGACAACCACCTCCGTTCTACATCAGATTGAATGAATATCTCTTAGATTCCCCAACAGAATCTTCGTGGTATAAGCCGGATTGATGGCGGCATTCATGAGAATCCGGAAAGTCTAAACCTTGTCTGTGGTATTCCGAGTAGGATTCCGGGATTGAATGACTGTGACGTGCTTCAAACTTTAACCTGCTGGGCGTTAGTGACAGACGCAAAAGAGGGATTCTATTCCAGTAGGAGCGGGAACCAACCGGTGATTAGCCGTACTGTGACAGAGTGCGTGAGCATAGTTTTCACTGCGAGGATGGGAAGTAGCCACTGACAACGGTGACACCCTACATAGAGCTTGCCATGGAAGGAACCTGCGTGTGAGAAGAGGATCTCAAGGAAGAGTTGAAATCAGAGGACAAAGCATCTCCAAAACTCCAACATATTCCCCAATACTGCAAATCAAAGTAACATTGTTCCCTCTTTTATCAATTCCAATAATTTCACTTTTAATCCAAATAATCCTATTGATATCCTGACTAAGATCAATAAAATAAATATTGATTGCTTCAAACCAATAATCTCTGTGGATTCGACCCTTACTCACGTAAGGTATTACTTGGACGACCCAGTACACTTGCTGGTCAGTTGAACGGAATTGTGCCCACTCATACCAAAAATCCTAAGTTCCACAATCCTACAATAAATATATTAATGCTATATTGATGTGATCACAATTTCGTCCGCCAAGGATCTTGTTTCATTCATGAAACTGAAAGTGGCCTTTGACAGATCAGAGACTATATTGGCTAAATTAGAAATGTTTTGTTCTGAATTCTCTGTCTGTTGCTGAGAAGATGATGGATATGGCTTGCTATTGCTCAGCCTATTGCGTCCACCATTGTTAAAGCCTTGTTGAGGCTTTTGTTGATCCTTCCAGGAGAAATTTGGATGATTTCTCCATGATGGGTTATAGGTGTTACCATAAGGTTCACCCATGTAATTAACCTTTGCCATGGCAGGGTTTTCAGGATCATAAGCTTCTTCAGAAGCTGCCTCTCTAGTACTATTGGATGCATGTTGCAATCCATTCAGATTTTGAGAGATCATGTTGACCTGTTGAGTCAACACTCTGTTCTGAGCCAGTATGGCATTCAGAGCATCAATTTCAAGAACTCCTTTCTTCTGAGGTACCCCATTATTCACGGAATTCCTCTCAGAGGTATACATGAATTGGTTGTTTACAACCATGTCAATGAGTTCTTGAGCCTCTTCAGGCGTTTTCTTCAGGTGAATAGTTCCACCTGCAGAATGGTCCAATGACATTTTCGAAAATTCAGAGAGACCATAGTAGAATATATCTAATAGGGTCCATTCTGAAAACATGTCAGATGGACATCTTTTGGTCAGCTGTTTGTATCTTTCCCAAGCTTCATAGAGGGATTCACCATCTTTTTGTTTGAAGGTTTGAACATCCACTCTTAGCTTGCTCAACTTTTGAGGAGGAAAGAATTTATCCAAGAAAGCAGTGACCAGCTTATCCCAGGAGTCCAGGCTATCCTTAGGTTGTGAATCCAACCATATTCTAGCTCTGTCTCTTACAGCAAAAGGGAAAAGCATGAGTCTGTAGACTTCAGGATTAACTCCATTCGTCTTTACAGTCTCACAGATCTGCAAGAACTCAGTTAAGAACTGATAAGGATCTTCAGATGGAAGTCCATAAAACTTGCAGTTTTGTTGCATTAAAGCAACTAGTTGAGGCTTAAGCTCAAAGTTATTGGCTCCAATGGCAGGAATGGAAATGCTTCTTCCATCAAACTTGGACGTTGGCTTTGTGAAGTCACCAAGCATTCTCCTTGCATTATTATTATTATTATTTTCGGCTGCCATCTCCTTCTCCTGTTCGAAAATTTCTGAAAGGTTATTTCTGGATTGTTGTAATTTAGCTTCTCTTAATTTTCTCTTCAGAGTCCTTTCAGGTTCTGGATCAATTTCAACAAGAGTGCCTTTTTCCCTGTTCCTGCTCATATGAAAGAGAAGAAAACAAGAAAAGAAAGAGGAATCCTCTATGTCACAGTATAGAGATTCCTTTATGTTAGTAGAAGAAGAAAGGGGTGAAGAATCCAAATACAAGGGATATAAGAAGTTTGGATTCTTAGATGAAGAGAGGTGAAGAGAAGTGTTAGTAATTAATTAATTAAATAGAATAAGAGAAGAGAAGAGAAATTTCGAAAATAAATTTTGAAAAAGGGGTTAGTATTTTCGAAAATTAAAGATGAAATATAGTTAAAATTAAAAATTTAAAACAAAAAGAATTTTTTTGAAAAAGAGAGGGAGAATTTTCGAAAATTAGAGAGGGGAAAGTAGTTAGGTGGTTTTGAAAAAGATAAGAAACAAACAAAAAGTTAGTTAGTTGATTGAAAAAGATTTGAAATCAAATTTGAAAAAGATAAGAAGATAAGAAGTTAGATAAGATATTTTGAAATCAAATTTGAAAAAGATAAAACTTTGAAAAAGATAAAATAAAAGATAAAAAGATAAGATAAAAATTTTAATAAAAAGATATTTTGAAAAAGATTTAATTTTTAAAAAGAATTAACTAACAAGAAACTACAAGATAAGATTCTAGAACTTAAAGATTGAACCTTTCTTAACAAGAAAGTAACAAACTTCAAATTTTTGAACCAATCACATTAATTGTTAGCTAATTTTCGAAAATTTGATGTAAAGATAAGAAAAAAGATTTTTGAAAAATAATTTTTAAAATTTTCGAAAATAAAATAAAAAAGAAAATGAAAAAGATATGATTTTTGAAAAAGATTTTGAAAAGATAAGATTTTTAAAATTGAAATTTTGACTTGACTTGTAAGAAACAACTAATTTTAAAAATTTTTTGACCAAGTCAACCCAAAATTTCGAAAATTTGGAGGAAAATAAGGAAAAGATATTTTTTTGATTTTTGAAATTTTTAAAGAAAAACACAAAAATGACCCAAAACATGAAAATTTTGGATCAAGACACAAGATGCATGCAAGAATGCTATGAATGTCAAGATGAACACCAAGAACACTTTGAAGATCATGATGATCATCAAGAACATAATTTTGAAAAATTTTTGATGCAAAGAAAACATGCAAGACACCAAACTTTAGAAATCTTTAATGCATGGAAAATATGAATGCAAAAATGCACATGAAAAACAACAAACAACGCTAAACAAGAATTCATCAAGATCAAACAAGAAGACTTGTCAAGAACAACTTGAAGATCATGAAGAACACTATGAATGCATGAGATTTTCGAAAAATGCAAGAAAAATTTTAAAAGCATGCAATTGACACCAAACTTAAAAATTAACACAAGACTCAAACAAGAAACACAAAATATTTTTGATTTTTATGATTTTATGATTTTTTTGTATTTTTATTAATTTTTTCGAAAATAAAGTTTGGAAAAAAAATGAAAAATAAAAGAAAAATTTTGAAAAAAGATTTTTGAAAAGAAAATTACCTAATCTGAGCAACAAGATGAACCGTCAGTTGTCCATACTCGAACAATCCCCGGCAACGGCGCCAAAAACTTGGTGGACGAAATTGTGATCCTCAAAGTTGGTCTCTTTGTATTTGTATGAAATCAAAAATACCCCAAAGAGATCATGGTGTGATAAATTGGGATCTTAATAATCCCTGGTGTGATCATAACTCCGTTCAACTTAACCAGCAAGTGTACTGGGTCATCCAAGTAATACCTTACGTGAGAAAGGGTCGATCCCACAGAGATTGTTGGTATGAAGCAAGCTATGGTCACCTTGTAAATCTCAGTTAGGCAGATTAAATTGGTTTATGGGTTTTCGAAAATAGAAATAAGAAAATAAATAATAAAAGGGATAGAGTACTCATGCAGCCTCATTGGTGGGAATTTCAGATAAGCGAATGAAGATACTGTATGGTTCAAGGACGCCTGCTCTCCCACTGCTTCAACTCAATACTTCTTACTCCTTTCCATGGCAAGCTGTATGTAGGGCATCACCGTTGTCAATGGCTACATCCCATCCTCTCAGTGAAAACGTTCCTATGCTCTGTCACAGCACGGCTAATCATCTGTCGGTTCTCAATCAGGTTGGAATAGAATCCCTTGATTCTTTTGCGCTTGTCATCACGCCCAGCCTTCAGGAGTTTGAAGCTCGTCACAGTCATTCAATCACAGAATCCTACTCGGAACACCATAGACAAGGTTTAGACTTTCCGGACCCTCATGAATGCCGCCATCTATCTAACTTATACCACGAAGATTCTGTTGGGGAATCTAAGAGATACACATTCAAGCTTCTGTTGCATGTAGAACGGAAGTGATTGTCAATCACGTGCGTTCATAAGTGAGAATGATAATGAGGGTTACTTATCATCACATTCATCATGTTCTTGGGTACGAATGAATATCTTGGAATAAGAATAAGAGAGAATTGAATAAAAGACAATAGAATTGCATTAATACTTGAGGTACAGCAGAGCTCCACACCCTTAATCTATGGTGTGCAGAAACTCCACCGTTGAAAATACATAAGTAATAGGTTCAGGCATGGCCGAATGGCCAGCCCTCTCCATGATCAAGTGACCGAATAGTCAAGAGATTAAACTGTCAAAAGATGTCTAATACAATAGATAAATGTTCTATTTATAATAAACTAGCTCCTAGGGTTTACATGAGTAAGTAATTGATGCATAAATCCACGAGCTAAGGCTTCTCTTGGAGTTGAACTTCGAGTTATGACGTATTTTGGGCGTTCAACTCCGGATCATGACGTTTTTCTGGCGTTTAACTCCAGACAGCAGCATGAACTTGGCGTTCAACGCCAAGTTACGTCGTTTTTCTTCGAATAAAGCATGGACTATTATATATTGCTGGAAAGCCCTGGATGTCTACTTTTCAACGCCGTTGAGAGCGCGCCAATTGGAGTTCTGTAGCTCCAGAAAATTCATTTCGAGTGCAGGGAGGTCAGATTCCAACAGCATCAGCAGTCCTTTTGTCAGCCTTCTTCAGAGTTTTGCTCAAGTCCCTCAATTTCAGCTAGAATTTACCTGAAATCACAGAAAAACACACAAACTCATAGTAAAGTCCAGAAATGTGAATTTAACATAAAAACTAATGAAAACATCCCTAAAAGTAGCTCAAACTTACCAAAAACTATATAAAAACAATGCCAAAAAGCGTATAAATTATCCGCTCATCAACAAGTCAGTTGCAGCATTTTGAAAACCAAAAATTGATTTAACTTGAGTAGAAACTTCTTAAAAGAAAAAACCCTTTTTTATGTGAGTGATCAAAGTAAACAATGAGGCCCACATCATAGAATAGAACTTCTTACTTTTGGACCTAATGGTAGTTTTAAGAAAACACAATGGACCACCAAAGATTTAGTCTTGATCCAGATTAATTAATTTAACCAACACTCAGTCTGAGATTCAACGAACCTAGAGGGAGTCATCATCTGTCCAGTTTTATCTCCTGTCGATCTAAGAGACAAAAACAACCAAAAAATAATTTTATCACATTGAGTTCAAAAACTCAGCATCAACAATCCCTAGTGCAGTTCGCAATTTACAAAATCTATCTTCACACAGAGATTTTGTAAAGACAATAGCCAATTAATCCTTAGATTTCACAAATTGTATGTCAATTGTACCCTTTTGCACATGTTCTCTAATAGAGTGAAATCTCACTTCAACGTGCTTGATTCTTGAGTGCAAAATTGGATTTTTGGTAATGTTTATTTTACTCATGTTACCACAAAATAAAGGGATACTATTGACTTATAATTCATAATCTGTAAGTTGTGTTTTAAGCCGTAAAAGTTGTGAACAACAAGAAGAAGCGACTATGTATTCAGCCTCGTTAGTGAATAATGCAACAGTAGCTTGCTTCTTGATAGACAACAAATTTAAGGACTTCCCAAAGAAGCAACAAATCCCTGAAGTGTTTCTTCTATCAACTCGGTCTCCAGTAAAATTTGCATTACAATAACCAACTACACAAAACTCATCAGATTTGGGATACCAAAGACCAAAATTAGCATTACTATTAATGTATCTAATGATCCTATTTATGACTGAAAGATGTGATTCTTTTTGATGAGATTGAAATCTAGAACAAACGCCAACACTATGAACCATGTCCAGTCTAGAAGAAGTTACATAAATGAGAGATCCTATCATTCCTTTATACCTTTTTTCATCCACATCTTTCCCATTTTCATCCTTTTCAAGTTTAGAATTATGATGCATTGGTGTACTCATTGGTTTTGGATTTTTCTAAACCAAATTTCTTTACTAACGCTTTGGCATATTTACTTTGGTGCACGAAAATTCCACTAGTAGTTTGTTTGATTTGGAGCCTAGAAAGAACGTGAGTTCTCCCATCATACCATATCAAACTCAATAGTCATTAAGTTTCCAAATTCATCACGCATGGATTCATTAGTCGATCCAAACACAATGTCATCCACATAAACTTGAACAAGTATGGAATGATCATTAGATTCTTTAATGAAAAAAGTTGTATCTGTAGTACCCCTTTGAAAATCATTTTTTCAATAGGAAAGAACTAAGTCTTTCATACCAAACTCCGAGAGCTTGTCTTAAACCATAAAGAGGTTTAGAGAGTTTAAAAACATGGTTTGAAAAATCTTTATTTTCAAAACTGGAGGGTTGAGCTACATACTTGTCTATCAATAAATCCATTCAAAAATACACATTTAACATTTATTTGGAAAAACTTAAACCCTTTGTGGGCTGCGTATGCAAGCAATAATCTTATTGCTTCCATCCATGCAACCAGAGCAAATGACTCATCAAAGTCAATGCCCTCCTATTGGTCATACCCTTGAACCACTAGTCTAGCTTTGTTTCTAACAACATTACATCCTCACTCAATTTATTTTTAAAGGTCCATTTGGTACCTATTACTTTTTTACTATTTGGATTTGGCACTAAATTTCAAACCTTGTTCTTTTCAAATTGGACCAGTTCTTCCTCCATTGCCTTGACCCATGAAGGATCATTGAGGGCTTCCTTCACGTTCTGAGGTTCCACTCGAAAGATAAGAGCAAGATCATTAAGTTGGGTCCTTCTTCTACTTGAGGATCTTGTGGCAACTCCTTGAGATGGATCTCCAATAATAAACTCTTGAGGATGATAGTTCTTCACGAACTTCCATTCTTTGGGTTTTGGTAAAGTGATCTCAGATTGAGAATGATTGGATTCTGCACTGTTGAGATTTCCAGAATTCTTTGCTTTAGTAGGAGACAAAATAGAATTATCTTCAGTATTTTAGTCTGTGAAATCAGGAACAATATTTTTCAATGTGGGTTCTGATTTATCTTCACCTTGGATTCTTTCTGAGTTTAATTCAATTTCAATACTTGCATCATTCTCCTCAATAACACTTGAAATTATGTTAGATTCACAAAGGATAACATGTTTGGACTCTTCTATGATTCTATATTCCTTGAGGTAAACTCTGTATGCTTTGCTAGTGGTTGAATAACTAACAAAAATACCTTCATAAGATTTTGGATCAAACTTTCCAAGATTATCTTTAGTATTTAAAACAAAGCATTTGCATAAAAAAATATGAAAATACTTAATATTGGGTGGTATTCCTTTCCAAAACTCATATAGGGTTTTCTTTAAAAATTTTCTAATGATGGTTCGATTTAAAATATAACAAGCAATGTTTACTGCTTTAGCCCAAAGGAATTTTTGGATTTTATTTTCACAAAACATTGCCCTAGCCATTTTTTGAAGGCTTCTATTTCTCCTTTCAACAACCACATTTTATTGAGGTGTTCTAGGACATGAGAAATTTTGAGAAATTATAAATTTATCACAAAATGATTCAAAATCTTGGTTTTCAAATTCTTTTTCATGGTCATTTCTTATGGAAACAATTTTTAAATCTTTTTCATTTTGAATATTTTGCATAGAGTTGAAAATGCTAAAAAGCATCATTCTTATGAGCTAAGAAAAGAACCCATCTAAATCTTGTATAATCATAAACCACCACCAAACCATAGTGTTTACTGATGACAAGTCATCTTATGCTAGCTTTTCAAGCATTTTTCACTTGTTTCATTAGGTTTTATGCACTTTCTTGCATTATAAGTAAGTGATTTGGAGTGGATTTGTATGGTTATGTCAATTCAACCAACTATTATTTATTTGACACAAAATCATGAGGTTTAAGCTAGAATTAGTTGGTTTTTGAATAATATATAAACCTTGTGAATTTAGTGAAGCTTTGATTGGTTGTTTTGATTACTTGTAGGTGAAGAAATAGTGGAAAAAGGAATTTTTGGCACACTTTTGAAGTTAGAGCACGCTTTGGACCTTAGGCCATGTTTTGAAAAGTGTGACGCAAGGCACAAAAGCATTACGCATCATTCAAGCGCTCAAGCATAGTGCTTTCTAATTTAGCACTGCGCTCTTTAATTTAGCGCTAGCAAGGAAGACCAAAGCACTAAGGCAAGCGCTCAAGCATAGCGCTACGTTGAGTTACAAAGCGGAGCATTCAAGGGAGCCAAGGAAAACAAGGATAGCGCTCAATTGGAGAGAGTGCTACGTTAAAAGTTTTCACTTTTTCGTGCTCCATTCAAAACAAAAACAAGGCACGCTACACCAAAATGGAGCCAGCCAAGGTTCGAACCTTGCACAAGGATTAGGAAGAGCACTACATCACAAGGAAGTGAGCCAAAAATGGCCTCACCAAGGTTTGAAGTGGGAGCCTCTCTCCAAGGTAAACCAGCGCTACATTTAATGAGTTCACTAAGTGCTATTAGTGTGCAAGGAAATTAGCCAAATTGGGAGAGCCAGGATTTAAAGTGGAGACCAAGGCTTACAAGCAAGGGCGCTATGTTATGTAACTTAACGTAGCGCTATGAACAAGGCTGGTTTGAGGGGCTTGACAAGGTAAGGGAGCGCTATGTTTGGTTACTTCACCGAGCTCTCCCCTGGAAGGTGCTCCATGAACCATTTTGCAACTAAAAAGACAAATTAGATCCAATTCTTCACAAAATTTGACAACTCCACTCCAAACTCTAAAGATTAAAAATAGAAAGTGTATAAATAGGAGTTATTTTGATTTTTAGAGGACCTTCTTCAGACTTTAGCTTAATTTTTCATTTTCTTTAATTTTAGTTTTCATTGAGAGCTTTAGAACTGAGATTGGATCTGAGTCTTGCTTTTTAATTTTCATTTTACTGTTCCATCTTCTGTTTTGAATTTAGGATTAAGATTGAAGGAATTCTGTTTCAATTCTTGATCTGAAATCCATTTTTGTTCTCCTTCTGCATAATTCTGAAATCTAAGGAATTGGATTTAACTTTCATTTGCTGTTTCAATAACATTTCTTTTGCAAGCTTATTTTCTGTTTGATCATGGAAGGAATTGAGATCTAGATCTACTTTCTAGTCTCATTTATCCCCTGAGATCTTCCATTTCTCTTTTAGATTTCACAATTGAGCTAAGTTTCCTTTCTGTCTTGTTCTTTCAAGTAATTTCCCTTTTCTGTTTAAGATCTTGTGCACTTCACTTCATTTTCAACTTTTCTGCTTGATTGCTCTTTATATTTTCTTGCTTAATTTTGAAACACAGCTCCCCAAATCCCTTCATTCTTTCAGCAATTTAAGTTTTACAGTAATTTAGATTCAGTAGTTTACATTTCTTACACTTTAAGCTTCAGCCATTTGCATTTCTTGCAATCCAAGTTTCAATCCTTTACATTACTTGCACTTTAAGATTTAGCTCTTTTACTTCTTCTGCTCTTTAATTTACTGTCAATTCTCCCCATCCCTTTTACTTTCATGCAATTTAGCTTCTGTTAATTACAATTCACTCAAATCATGTACTGTTTGCTTGACTAAATCAACCACCTAACTAAAATTGCTCAATCCTTCAATCCCTGTGGGATCGACCTCACTCGTGTGAGTAATTACTACTTGAAGCGACCCGGTACCCTTGCTGGTGAGTTTTGTGTTGGATCTGATTTCCACTCATCAATTACCAGCTAGGCTTTGAGTTCTAACGAAACTAAAAAGATCAATATGTAGTATTTTCAAAGGTCTTTTGGTAGAGATGTTATTCTTGGTTTAAAAGAACTTTTAGTTTATTTACTCAATTGACAGGCATCACAAATGATGTCCTTGTCAAATTTGATTTTTGGAGGACCTCTAACCAAATTTCTTTTCATAAGCTTAGAAATTTGAAACATGCTAGCATGTCCTAATTTCTTATGCCATAACCATTTTTCAGATTCAATTGAAGTGAAACAAGCTATATTTTATTCTTTTAGTTCCTCCAAGATGAGTCCATACACATTATTGCTTCTTTTAGCTACAAACAAAGTTTCTTCATAATTTTCACAAATAACTAAGCATTCTGATGAGCGGATAATTTATATGCTTTTTGGCACTGTTTTTAGGTAGTTTTTAGTAAGTTCAAGCTACTTTTAGGGATGTTTTCATTAGTTTTTATGCTAAATAAAATCCAGGCCTAAGCGGCTAAATTAAGCTGTCCCTAACCATGTGCTTGTGTCATGAAGGTCCAAGTGAAAAGCTTGAGACTAAGTGGTTAAAGTCGTGATCCAAAGCAAAAAGAGTGTGCTTAAGAGCTCTAGACACCTGTAACTAGGGACTCTAGCAAAGCTGAGTCACAATCTGAAAAGGTTCACCCAGTCATGTGTCTGTGGCATTTATGTATCCGGCGGTAATACTGGAAAACAAAGTGCTTAGGGCCACGGCCAAGACTCATAAAAGTAGCTGTGTTCAAGAATCAACATACTTAACTAGGAAATTCAATAACACTATCTGAAATTCTAAGTTCCTAGAGAAGCCAATCATTCTAAACTTCAAAGGAAAAAGTGAGATGCCAAAACTGTTCAGAAGCAAAAAGCTACAAGTCCCGCTCATCTAATTATAATTAATATTCATTGATATTCTGGAATTTATAGTACATTCTCTTCTTTTTATCCTATTTGATTTTCAGTTGCTTGGGGACAAGCAACAATTTAAGTTTGGTGTTGTGATGAGCGGATAATTTATACGCTGTTTGGCACTGTTTTTAGGTAGTTTTTAGTAAGTTCAAGCTACTTTTAGGGATGTTTTCATTAGTTTTTATGCTAAATTCACATTTCTAGACTTTACTATGAGTTTGTGTGTTTTTCTGTGGTTTCAGGTAATTTCTGCCTGAAATTGAGGGACCTGAGCAAAACTCTGAGAAGGAGGCTAACAAAGGACTGCTGATGCTGTTGGAATCTGACCTCCCTGCATTCGAAATGGATTTTCTGGAGCTACGGAACTCCAAATGGCGCGCTCTTAAAGTCGTTGGAAAGTAGACATCCAGATCTTTCCAGCAATATATAATAGTCCATACTTTATTCGGGAATTGACGACGTAAACTGGCGCTCAACGCCAGTTCCATGTTGTTGTCTGGAGTAAAACGCCAGAAACACGTCACGACCCGGAGTTGAACGCCCAAAACACGTTACAACTTAGCGTTCAACTCCAATAAAAGCCTCAGCTCGTGGATAAACTAAGCTCAGCCCAAATATACACCAAGTGGGCCCCAAAAGTGAATTTATGCATCAATTACTTACTCATGTAAACCCTAGTAGCTAGTTTATTATAAATAGGACTTTTTACTAGTGTATTAGACATCTCTGGACGCCTAGTCCTTAGACCATGGGGGCTGGCCATTCGGCCATGCCTGAACCTTTCACTTATGTATTTTCAACGGTGGAGTTTCTACACACCATAGATTAAGGGTGTGGAGCTCTGCTGTACCTCAAGTTTCAATGCAATTACTACTATTTTCTATTCAATTCTCTTTATTCCTATTCTAAGATATTCGTTGCACTTCAACTTGATGAATGTGATGATCCGTGACATTCATCATCATTCTCACCTATGAATGCGCGTGACTGACAACCACTTCCGTTCTACCTTAGACCGGGCGCATATCTCTTGGATTCTTTAATCAGAATCTTCGTGGTATAAGCTAGAATTGATGGCGGCATTCATGGGAATCCCGAAAGTCTAACCTTGTCTGTGGTATTCTGAGTAGGATTCCGGGATTGAATGACTGTGACGAGCTTCAAACTCCTGAAGGCTGGGCGTTAGTGACAGATGCAAAAGAATCAAGGGATTCTATTCCAACCTAATTGAGAACCGACAGATGATTAGCCGTGCTGTGACAGAGCATAGGAACGTTTTCACTGAGAGGATGGGATGTAGCCATTGACAACGGTGATGCCCTACATACAGCTTGCCATAGAAGGGAGTGATAAAATTGGATAAAAGCAGTAGGAAAGCATAGATTCAGGAGGAGCATAGCATCTCCATACGCCTATCTGAAATCCCCATCATTGGATTACATGAGTAATTTTATCTTTATTTTATGTTTATTATTTATTATTAATTTTCGAAAATCCATAATCAATTATTATCCGCCTGACTGAGATTTACAAGATGACCATAGCTTGCTTCATACCAACAATCTCTGTGGGATCGACCCTTACTCACGTAAGGTATCACTTGGATGACCCAGTACACTTGCTGGTTAAGTTGAACGGAGTTGCGTCCACACATAGCAAAGAGCCATTAAATAAATCTCATGCAAATACAAAGAGAATGAATCACAATTTCGTCCACCACATTCCAACTTTTTGAAGATTACCAAATAACCTAAATCACATAATTGGCTAATGCTTAGAAGATTATGTTTTAGTCCATCAACCAAGAATACATCATTAATGAAAGTAGAGAAACTCTTACCAACCTTACCTACGGTCACTATCTTTCTCTTTCCGTCATCACCGAAAACCACAAAGCCTCTACCATACTTGTCAAGTTTGATGAAGAATGTGGACATTTTGGTCATGTGCCTAGAGCATCCATTATCCAAGTACTACATGTCTTTCTGCTTCTTAGATGCTAGGCAAAACTACACAATACCTTTAAGTGACCTTAGGTATCCAAATCATTTTGGATCCTTTAATGTTAAACCTTCTTGGTTGTCCAAGAGCATTATATTTTCCAATCATTTTGAAAATTTTATCACCAGTCTTTCTTTCAAAGATGAAGCATTAAATAGGTAAATGACCAAACCGATAGTGATTTCGGTTTTGAAAGCATTTGTTTTTGGATGTTGAGGCTTCAATTTCAAAGCATGATTTTTCAGAAACAGATTTAGATTTTTTATGATACCCCAACCCAGCCTTTTCAAAAAGAGGTTTTTGACTAGCTAATAATTTGTCCAAGTTTTTTGAACTTTGGGCGAATTTAGCAATGTCTTGATTTAATCCCTTAATCACTTTATGCAACCTTTGATTTTTCTCAATGCAATTCATGAAGGAAGAAAAAGAATCGTTCTCATTTTGACTTTTAATTTCATATTTAAGCCACTTGTTTTCTTCAACAAGATCAACATCATTTTTAGCTTCTTTTAATTTTTCTTTCAGGTAAGAATTTTCAGCCTTCAAAATGTCATTTTCAGATTCAAGTTTATGGCATTGATTCAAAAATTTCTAATTTTCTCAGTAAGATCATCAATCATAAGATGGAGTTTTTCATTATAGGGCTGAAGAAATACCTCATCATTTTTATAGTGGTCGGCCATTAAGCATTCTTGAGAGTTGTGGTAGGATTCTTCATCTTCTTCATTGTTGTTTTCCAGATCCTCCCAAGAAGCCATGAGCACTATATTCTTGTCTTTCCGAGACTTGTCTTCTCTCTTGAGCTTGGGACAATCATATTTGTAGTGTCCAGTTTTTTTGTAGTTGTGGCAGATGACCTTGATGATGCCCTTCTTTGATTCCTTTTAACTGCCTCCTCTACTCCTTCTTTTTAGTCTCATCAACTTTCTAAGTTTTCTAGCAAAAAATACAATCTCGTAATTTGATAAATAGTTACTAAATTCATCATCCAATGATTCAACATAAGAATTAAGAGCCAATCATTTCTTTTTTGTGTCATTTTTCATGTGAGTTATTTCATAAGCTAGTAACTTTTCTCTCAGCTCATCATAGGTCATTTGACTTAGATTACTCCTTTTAGAGATAACAGTAGCCTTGGTTTCCCACTCTTTTGTTAGACTTCTCAAGAATTTCCTTACCAACACTTATTCAGAATGGTAATCTATATAGCATCCAAGTTATTAATTATGATAGAGAATCTCTCAAATATTTTATCTATTGATTCTCCTTCTTTTGTGGTTGATAAGCGGATAATTTATACGCTTTTGGGCATTATTTTTACATAGTTTTTAGTATATTTTAATTAGTTTTTAGTATATTTTTATTAGTTTTTAAGAAAAATTCACATTTCTGAACTTTACTATGAGTTTGTGTGTTTTACTGTGATTTCAGGTATTTTCTGGCTGAAATTGAGGGACCAGAGCAAAAATCTGATTCAGAGGCTGACAAAGGACTACTGATGCTGTTGGATTCTGACCTCCCTGTACTCGAAATAGAATTTTTGGAGTTACAGAAGTTCAAATGGCGCACTCTCAATTGCGTTGGAAAACATACATCCAGGGCTTTCCAGCAATATATAATAGTACATACTTTGCCCGAGTTTAGAAGACGTAAAATGGCGTTTAACACCAGCTTTCTACCCTATTCCAGTAATATATAATAGTCCATACTTTGCATGTTTTCTTTGCATCAAAAATTTTTCAAAATTATGTTCTTGTTGTTCATCATGATCTTCAAAGTGTTCTTGGTGTTCATCTTGATATTCATAGTGTTCTTGCATGCATTCTTTGTTTTGATCCATAAAGAAAAGAGAAAAACACAAAAATGACGTTTTTATTTTTCTCTCTCATCATTAAAAATTCAAAAAAATAAAAAAAATATGTTTTCCTTATTTCCCTCCAAATTTTCAAAATTTTGGGCTGACTTGGTCAAAAATTTTTTAAAAAAATTAGTTGTTTCTTACAAGTCAAGTCAAATTTTCAATTTTAAAAATCTTATCTTTTCAAAATCTTTTTCAAAAATTGTATCTTTTTCATTTTTTTCTATTTTTCGAAAATTTCAAAAATCTTTTTCAAAATATTTTCAAAATCTTTTTCTTATCTTTATATCTAATTTTCGAAAACTCATTAACAATTAATGTGATTGGTTCAAAAATTTGAAGTTTGTTACTTTCTTGTTAAGAAAGGTTCAATTTATAAGTTCTAGAATCTTATCTTGTAGTTTCTTGTTAGTGAAGTAAGTAATTTTAATTTTAAAAATTAAATCTTTTTCAAACATATCTTATCATATCTTTTATATCTTATCTTTTTCAAAATTTTATCTTTTTCAAAAATTTGATTTCAAATATCTTATATAACTTCTTATCTTCTTCTCTTTTCAAATTTGAATTTAATATCTTTTTCAACCAACTCTTTGACTTTGTGTTTGTTTCTTATCTTTTTCAAAACCACCTAACTACTTTTCCCTTTCTAATTTTCGAAAATATCTCATCTCTTTTGCAAAAATTCTTTTTTATTTTAAATTTTAATTTTAATTATATCTTATCTTTAATTTTCGAAATTACTAACCATTTTTCAAAAATTAATTTTCGAATTCCTCTATCCCTTCTCCTCTTCTATTTAATTATTTATTTACTAACACTTCTCTTCACCTCTCTTCATCTGAAAATCCAAACCCATTCTTCTTCACTCTTCTCCCCTTTCTTCTTCTACTAACATAAAGGAATCTCTATACTGTGACATAGAGGATTCCTCTTCTTTTCTTGTTTTCTTCTCTTTCATATGAGCAAGAACAAGGAAAAAGGCACTCTTGTTGAAATTGATCCTGAACCTGAAAGGACTCTGAAGAGGAAACTAAGAGAAGCTAAATTACAACAATCTAAAGGTAACCTTTTAGAAATATTCGAACAAGAGGAGGAGATGGCAGCCGAACCCAACAACAACAATGCAAGGAGAATGCTTGGTGACTTCACAAAGCCAACGTCCAAATTTGATGGAAGAAGCATCTCCATTCCTGCCATTAGAGCCAATAATTTTGAGCTTAAGCCTCAACTAATTGCTTTAATGCAATAGAACTGCAAGTTTTATGGACTTCCATCCGAAGATCCTTACCAGTTTTTAACTGAGTTCTTGCAGATTTGTGAGATTGTTAAGATGAATGGAGTAGATCCTGAAGTCTACAGACTCATGTTTTTCCCTTTTTCTGTAAGAGACAGAGCTAGAATATGGTTGGATTCACAACCTAAGGATAGCCTGGACTCCTGGGAGAAGCTGGTCACGGCCTTCTTGGATGAATTCATTCCTCCTCAAAAGCTGAGCAAGCTGAGAGTGGATGTTCAAACCTTCAAACAAAAAGATGGTGAATCCCTCTATGAAGCTTGGGAAAGATACAAGCAGCTGACCAAAAGGTGTCCATCTGACATGTTTTTAGAATGGACCACCTTAGATATATTCTATTATGGTCTATCTGAATTTTCGAAAATGTCATTGGACCATTCTGCAGGTGGATCCATCCACCTAAAGAAAACACCTGCAAAAGCTCAAGAACTCATTGACATGGTTGCAAATAACCAATTCATGTACACTTCTGAGAGGAATTCCGTGAATAATGGGACACCTCAGAGGAAGGGAGTTCTTGAAATTGATGCTCTGAATGCCATATTGGCTCAGAACAAAGTGTTGACTCAGCAAGTCAACATGATCTCTCAAAGTCTGAATGGATGGCAAAATGCATCCAACAGTACTAAAGAGGCAGCTTCTGAAGAAGCTTATGATCCTGAGAATCCTACAATGGCAGAGGTAAATTACATGGGTGAACCTTATGGAAACACCTATAATTCATCATGGAGAAATCATCCAAATTTCTCATGGAAGGATCAACAAAAGCCTCAACAATGCTTTAACAATGGTGGACGCAATAGGCTGAGCAATAGCAAGCCTTTTCCATCATCTTCTCAGCAATAGACAGAGAATTCTGAACAAAGCACTTCTAATTTAGCAAATTTAGTCTCTGATCTGTCAAAGGCTCCTTTAAGTTTCATGAGTGAATCAAGGTCCTCCATTAGAAATTTGGAGGCACAAGTGGGCCAGCTAAGTAAGAAAGTTATTGAAATTCCTCCCAGTATTCTCCTAAGCAATACAGAAGAGAATCCAAAAGGATAGTGCAAGGCCATTGATGTGATCAATATGGCCGAATGCACAAGGGAGGAGGAGGACAAAAATCCTAGTGAGGAAGACCTCCTGGGACGTTTCTCAAGCAAGAAGGAGTTTCCTATTAAGGATCCAAAGGAATCTGAGGCTCATATAGAGACCATAGAGATTCCATTAAATCTCCTTCTGCCATTCATGAGTTCTGAAGACTATTCTTCCTCTGAAGAGGATGAAGATGTGACTAGAGAGCAAGTTGCTCAATATTTAGGAGCTATCATGAAGCTGAATGCCAAGTTGTTTGGTAATGAGACTTGGGAAAGTAAACCTCCCTTGCTCATTAGTGAACTAGACATCTGGATTCAGAAAATTTTACCTCAAAAGAGACAAGATCCTGGCAAGTTCTTAATACCTTGTACCATAGGCACCATGACCTTTGAAAAAGCTCTATGTGATCTGGGGTCAGGGATAAATCTTATGCCACTCTCTGTAAGGGAGAAGTTAGGGATCATTGAGGTACAACCTGCCTTGTTCTCATTACAATTGGCAGACAAGTCATTAAGACAAGCTTATGGAATAGTAGAGGATGTGTTAGTAAAGGTTGAATGCCTTTACACCCCTGCTAATTTCATAATCTTAGACACTAGGAAGGAAAAGGATGAATGCATCATCCTTGGAAGACCTTTCCTAGCCACAACAGGAGCTGTGATAGATGTCAACAGAGGTGAATTAGTCCTTCAATTGAATGGAGGCTACCTTGTGTTTAAGGCACATGGCCATCTCTCTGTGACAAAAGAGAGTAAGCATGAAGAGCTTCTCTCAGTTCAAAGTCAAGAAGAGCCCCTACAGTCAAACTCTAAGTTTGGTGTTGGGAGGCCACAACCAAATACTGAGTTTGGTGTTAAGACCCCATATCCGAACTCTAAGTTTGGTGTTGGGACTATACAACATTGACCTGATCACCTGTGAGGCTCCATCAGAGCCCACTGTCAAGCTAATGACATTAAAAGAGCGCTTGTTGGGAGGCAATCCAATTTTTATTTATCTAATTTTTTTTATTTTATTGTTATTTTGTGTTTTATTAGGTGCATGATCATGTGGAGTCACGAAAAAAATATAAAAATTAAAAACAGAATCAAAAACAGCAGAAGAAAAATGACACCCTGGAGGGAGGACAGACTGGCGTTCAATGCCAGTAAGAAGCATCTGGCTGGCATTCAATGCCAGAACAGAGCATGAATCTGGCGCTGAACGCCAGAAATAAGCAACATTCTAGCGTTTGAACGCCAGGAATGTGCCTTGAGGAAAGCTGGCACTGAACGGCAGTAACAAGCATGGAACTGGCGTTCAACGCCAGAAACATGCTATACATGGGCGTTGAACGCCCAGAACATGCTACACATGGGCGTTGAACGCCCAGAACGTGCATCACCTCGGTGTTTAAACGCCAGAATGGTATGCAAAGGCATATTGTATGTCTATTTGGTGCAGGGATGTGATTCCTTGAAACCTCAGGATCTGTGGACCCCACAGGATCCCCACCTAATATATTCCCACCTTACCTCTTAATCCTATAACACTCTTCCCCATGTCACACTTCCCAACAACTTCAATCTCTCTTCCCAATTACCCCCTTCACCACTCACATCCATCCACTCTTCCCCATAAACCCCACCTACCTTCAAAATTCAAAAACACTTTCCCACCCAAACCCACCCTAAAATGGCCAAACCTACCCTTTCCCCTTTCTCTTTATATACCCTTCCATTCTACTTCATTTTCACACAACACAAACCCCCTCTTCTACACCTTGGCCGAAACACCATCCCTCCTTCTCCTCCATATTTTCTTCTTCTTCTTCTTCTCTTCTTTCTTCTCTTGCTCAAGGGCGAGCAATATTTTAAGTTTGGTGTGGTAAAAGCATAAGCTTTTTGTTTTTCCATTACCATCAATGGCACCTAAGGCCGGAGAATCCTCTAGAAAAGGAAAAGGGAAGACAAAAGCTTCCACCTCCGAGTCATGGGAAATGAAAAGATTCATCTCCAAAAGCCATCAAGACCACTTCTATGATGTTGTGGCAAAGAAGAAGGTGATCCCTGAGGTCCCTTTCAAGCTCAAGAAAAATGAGTATCCGGAGATCCGACATGAGATCCGAAGAAGAGGTTGGGAAGTCCTAACCAACCCCATGCAACAAGTCAGAATCTTAATGGTTCAAGAGTTCTATGCCAATGCATGGATCACTAGGAACCATGATCAAAGTATGAACCCGAGTCCAAAGAATTATCTCACAATGGTTCGGGGGAAATACTTAGATTTTAGTCCGGAAAATGTGAGGTTGGCATTCCACTTGCCCATGATGCAAGGAGATGAACGCCCCTACACTAGAAGGGTCAACTTTAATCAAAGGTTGGACCAAGTCCTTATGGACATATGTGTGGAAAGAGCTCAATGGAAAAGAGACTCCAAAGGCAAGCCAGTTCAACTAAGAAGACTGGACCTCAAGCCTGTGGCTAGAGGATGGTTGGAGTTCATTCAACGCTCCATCATTCCCACTAGCAACCGATCTGAAGTTACTGTGGATCGGGCCATCATGATTAATAGCATCATGATTGGAGAGGAAGTAGAAGTTCATGAAGTCATCTCCAATGAATTCTACAACATAGCCGAAAAGCCCTCCACCATGGCAAGGCTAGCTTTTCCTCACCTTATTTGCCATCTATGTTACTCAGCTGGAGTTATCATAGAAGGAGACATCCCCATTGAAGAGGATAAGCCCATCACCAAGAAGAGGATGGAGCAAGCAAGAGAGACCCTCCACGGTTCTCAAGAGATGCATGAGGAAGCTCATCATCAAGAAATCCCTGAGATGCCTCAAGGGATGCACTTTCCTCCCAACAACTATTGGGAACAAACTCAACACTTCCCTAGAAGATTTGAGCTACAATGTGGGACAATTAAGGGTGGAACATCATGAGCACTCCATCATTCTCCATGAAATAAGAGAAGATCAAAGAGCAATGAGGGAGGAGCAACAAAGGCAAGGAAGGGACATAGAAGAGCTTAAGGACATGGTTGGTCCTTCAAGAAGAAGATGCCACTAAGGTGTATTCATTCCTTGTTCTTATTTCTTTCTACTTTTTGGTTTTTATGTTGTGTTTATCTATGTTTTGTGTCTCTACTTTATGATCATTAGTAGTTAGTAACCACGTCTTAAAGCTATGAATAAAATCCATTAATCCTTCACCTCTCTTAAAAGAAAAATGTTTCTAATTCAAAAGAACAAGAAGTACATGAGTTTCGAATTTATCCTTGAATTTAGTTTAATTATATTGATGTAGTGACAATACTTTTTGTTTTCTGAATGAATGCTTGAACCTCTTGAAAGAATGATGAACAAAGAGAAATGTTATTGACAATCTGAAAAATCATGAAAATTGATTCTTGAAGAAAGAAAAAGTAGTGAAAAGTAAAAAATGGCGAAAAAAATAGAAGGAAAAAGAAAAAGCAAGCAGAAAAAGCCAATAGCCCTTAAAACCAAAAGGCAAGGGTAAAAAGGATCCAAGGCTTTGAGCATCAATGGATAGGAGGGCCCAAGGAAATAAAATTCAGGCCTAAGCGGCTAAATTAAGCTGTCCCTAACCATGTGCTTGTGTCATGAAGGTCGAAGTGAAAAGCTTGAGACTGAGTGGTTAAAGTCGTGATCCAAAGCAAAAAGAGTGTGCTTAAGAGCTCTGGCGTGGTTAAAGTCGTGATCCAAAGCAAAAAGAGTGTGCTTAAGAGCTCTGGACACCTGTAACTAGGGACTCTAGCAAAGCTGAGTCACAATCTGAAAAGGTTCACCCAGTCAGGTGTTTGTGGCATTTATGTATCCGGTGGTAATACTGGAAAACAAAGTGCTTAGGGCCACGGCCAAGACTCATAAACGTATCTGTGTTCAAGAATCAACATACTTAACTAGGAAAGTCAATAACACTATCTGAAATTCTAAGTTCCTAGAGAAGCCAATCATTCTAAACTTCAAAGGAAAAAGTGAGATGCCAAAACTGTTCAGAAGCAAAAAGCTACAAGTCCCGCTCATCTAATTATAATTAATATTCATTGATATTCTGGAATTTATAGTATATTCTCTTCTTTTTATCCTATTTGATTTTCAATTGCTTGGGGACAAGCAACAATTTAAGTTTGGTGTTGTGATGAGCGGATAATTTATACGCTTTTTGGCACTGTTTTTAGGTAGTTTTTAGTAAGTTCAAGCTACTTTTAGGGATGTTTTCATTAGTTTTTATGCTAAATTCACATTTTTGGACTTTACTATGAGTTTGTGTGTTTTTCTGTGATTTCAGGTAATTTCTGGCTGAAATTGAGGGACCTGAGCAAAACTCTGAGAAGGAGGCTAACAAAGGACTGCTGATGCTGTTGGAATCTGACCTCCCTGCACTCGAAATGGATTTTCTGGTGCTACGGAACTCCAAATGGCGCGCTCTCAACGTCGTTGGAAAGTAGACATCCAGATCTTTCCAGAAATATATAATAGTCCATACTTTATTCGGGAATTGATGACGTAAACTGGCGCTCAACGCCAGTTCCATGTTGCTGTCTGGAGTAAAACGCCAGAAACACGTCACGACCCAGAGTTGAACGCCCAAAACACGTTACAACTTGGTGTTCAACTCCAATAAAAGCCTCAGCTCGTGGATAAACTAAGCTCAGCCCAAACATACACCAAGTGCGCCCCGAAAGTGGATTTATGCATCAATTACTTACTCATGTAAACCCTAGTAGCTAGTTTATTATAAATAGGACTTTTTACTAGTGTATTAGACATCTCTGGACGCCTAGTCCTTAGACCATGGGGGCTGGCCATTTGGCCATGCCTGAACCTTTCACTTATGTATTTTCAGCGGTGGAGTTTCTACACACCATAGATTAAGGGTGTGGAGCTCTGCTGTACCTCAAGTTTCAATGCAATTACTACTATTTTCTATTCAATTCTCTTTATTCCTATTCTAAGATATTCGTTGCACTTCAACTTGATGAATGTGATGATCCGTGACATTCATCATCATTCTCACCTATGAATGCGCGTGACTGACAACCACTTCCGTTCTACCTTAGACCGGGCGCATATCTCTTGGATTCTTTAATCAGAATCTTCGTGGTATAAGCTAGAATTGATGGCGGCATTCATGGGAATCCCGAAAGTCTAACCTTGTCTGTGGTATTCTGAGTAGGATTCCGGGATTGAATAACTGTGACGAGCTTCAAACTCCTGAAGGCTGGGCGTTAGTGACAGACGCAAAAGAATCAAGGGATTCTATTCTAACCTGATTGAGAACTGACAGATGATTAGCCGTGCTGTGACAGAGCATTTGGACCATTTTCACTGAGAGGATGGGATGTAGCCATTGACAACGGTGATGCCCTACATACAGCTTGCCATAGAAGGGAGTGATAAAATTGGATAAAAGCAGTAGGAAAGCATAGATTCAGGAGGAGCATAGCATCTCCATACGCCTATCTGAAATCCCCATCATTGGATTACATGAGTAATTTTATCTTTATTTTATGTTTATTATTTATTATTAATTTTCGAAAATCCATAATCAATTATTATCCGCCTGACTGAGATTTACAAGATGACCATAGCTTGCTTCATACCAACAATCTCTGTGGGATCGACCCTTACTCACGTAAGGTATTACTTGGATGACCCAGTACACTTGCTGGTTAAGTTGAACGGAGTTGTGTCCACACATAGCAAAGAGCCATTAAATAAATCTCATGCAAATACAAAGAGAATGAATCACAATTTCGTCCACCACATTCTAACTTTTTGAAGATTACGAAATAACCTAAATCACATAATTGGCTAATGCTTAGAAGATTATGTTTTAGTCCATCAACCAAGAATACATCATTAATGAAAGTAGAGAAACTCTTACCAACCTTACCTACGGCCACTATCTTTCTCTTTCCGTCATCACCGAAAATCACAAAGCCTCTACCGTACTTGTCAAGTTTGATGAAGAATGTGGACATTTTGGTCATGTGCCTAGAGCATCCATTATCCAAGTACTACATGTCTTTCTGCTTCTTAGATGCTAGGCAAAACTACACAATACCTTTAAGTGACCTTAGGTATCCAAATCATTTTGGATCCTTTAATGTTAAACCTTCTTGGTTGTCCAAGAGCATTATATTTTCCAATCATTTTGAAAATTTTATCACTAGTCTTTCTTTCAAAGATGAAGCATTAAATAGGTAAATGACCAAACCGATAGTGATTTCGGTTTTGAAAGATTTTGTTTTTGGATGTTGAGGCTTCAATTTCAAAGAATGATTTTTCAAAAATAGATTTAGATATTTTATGATACCCTAACCCAGCCTTTTCAAAAAGAGGTTTTTGACTAGCTAATAATTTGTCCAAGTTTTTTGAACTTTGGGCGAATTTAGCTATGTCTTGATTTAATCCCTTAATCACTTTATGCAACCTTTGATTTTTCTCAATGCAATTCATGAAGGAAGAAAAAGAATCGTTCTCATTTTGACTTTTAATTTCATATTTAAGTCACTTGTTTTCTTCAACAAGATCAACATCTTTTTTAGCTTCTTTTAATTTTTCTTTCAGGTAAGAATTTTCAGCCTTTAAAATGTCATTTTCAGATTCAAGTTTATGGCATTGATTCAAAAAATTTCTAATTTTCTCAGTAAAATCATCAATCATAAGATGGAGTTTTTCATTATAGGGCTGAAGAAATACCTCATCATTTTTATAGTGGTCGGCCATTAAGCATTCTTGAGAGTTGTGGTAGGATTCTTCATCTTCTTCATCTTCTTCGGCCATGAGCATTATATTCTTGTCTTTCCGAGACTTGTCTTCTCTCTTGAGCTTGGGACAATCATATTTGTAGTGTCCAATTTTTTTGTAGTTGTGGCAGATGTCCTTGATGATGCCCTTCTTTGATTCCTTTTAACTGCCTCCTCTACTCCTTCTTTTTAGTTTCATCAACTTTCTAAGTTTTCTAGCAAAAAATACAATCTCGTCATTTGATAAATAGTTACTAAATTCATCATCCAATGATTCAACATAAGAATTAAGAGCCACTCATTTCTTTTTTGTGTCATTTTTCATGTGAGTAATTTCATAAGCTAGTAACTTTTCTCTCAGCTCATCATAGGTCATTTGACTTAGATTACTCCTTTTAGAGATAACAGTAGCCTTGGTTTCCCACTCTTTTGTTAGACTTCTCAAGAATTTTCTTACCAACACTTATTCAGAATGGTAATCTATATAGCATCCAAGTTATTAATTATGATAGAGAATCTCTCAAATATTTTATCTATTATTCTCCTTCTTTTGTAGTTGATAAGCAGATAATTTATACGCTTTTGGGCATTATTTTTACATAGTTTTTAGTATATTTTAATTAGTTTTTAGTATATTTTGATTAGTTTTTAAGAAAAATTCACATTTCTAAACTTTACTATGAGTTTATGTGTTTTACTGTGATTTCAGGAATTTTCTGGCTGAAATTGAGAGACCAGAGCAAAAATCTGATTCAGAGGCTGACAAAGGACTACTGATGCTGTTGGATTCTGACCTCCTTGTACTCGAAATAGAATTTTCGGAGTTACAGAAGTTCAAATGGCGCGCTCTCAATTGCGTTGGAAAGTAGACATCCAGGGCTTTCCAGCAATATATAATATTCCATACTTTTCCCGAGTTTAGAGGACGTAAAATGGCGTTTAACGCCAGCTTTCTACCCTATTCTAGCGTTAAACGCTAGAAACAAGTTGCAAAGCTGAGTTAAACACCAGAAACAAGTTACAAACTGGCGTTCAACTCCAAGAAAGACCTCTACACGTGAAAGCTTCAATGCTCAGCACAAGCACACACCAAGTGGGCCCAGAAGTGGATTTCTGCATCATTTACTTATTTCTGTAACCCTAGTAACTAGTTTAGTATAAATAGAACTTTTTGCTATTGTACTAGGTCTCCTTTTCCCTATTTTTGAATTCATATGCCATTGGAGGCTTGACTCACGGCCATGCTTGGACCTTTATCACTTATGTATTTTCAACGGTGGAGTTTCTACACACCATAGATTAAGGTGTGGAGCTCTGCTATTCCTCTAGTATTAATGCAATTACTACTGTTTTCTATTCAATTCATACTTATTCTTATTCTAAGATATCCATTTGCACTTCAACTCGATGAATGTGATGATCCATGACACTCATCACCATTCTCACTTATGAACGTGTGCTTGACAAACACTTCCGTTCTACCTACGAAAGCTAGAGTGTGTATCTCTTGGATTCCTGGTCCACGACGCATGGTTGCCTCGCCTGACAACCGAGCCTTCCATTCCGTAAGATCAGAGTTTTCGTGGTATAAGCTAGAATCCATTGGCAGCATTCTTGAGATCCAGAAAGTCTAAACCTTGTCTGTGGTATTCCGAGTAGGATCCGGGATGGGATGACTGTGACGAGCTTCAAACTCGCGACTGTAGGGCGTGGTGACAAACGCAAAAGGATAGTAAATCCTATTCCTACACGATCGAGAACCACCAGCTGATTAGCCATGCGGGAAACTGTAGAGGACCTTTTTCACTGAGAGGATGGGAAGTAGCCATTGACAACGGTGACGCCCTACATATAGCTTGCCATAGAAAGGAGTATGAAGGATTGGATGAAGGCAGTAGGAAAGTAGAGATTCAAGAGGGTTAAAGAATCTCCATACACTTATTTAACATTCCCACCAATGAATTACATAAGTATCTCTATCTTTATTTTCTGTTTATTTATATTTTAATTATTAAAACTCCATAACCATTTGAATCCACCTGACTGAGATTTACAAGGTGACCATAGCTTGCTTCAAGCCGACAATCTCCGTGGGATCGACCCTTACTCATGTAAGGTTTATTACTTGGACGACCTAGTGCACTTGCTGGTTAGTTGTGCGAAGTTGTGAAAAAGAGTGATATTACAATTGTGCGTACCAAGTTGTTGGCACCATTGAAGATCACAATTTTGTGCACTAGTAGTAAAGATTTCATACTCTTTAATCAGCATGTCAATCCTTATTTCTTTTACTTGTGCGGTGCCTTCATGTGTAACTGGGAACTTGTCCCAAATTTTCTTTGCTATTTCACATCTATAAACCTTCCTGGTATTCCTCGAAGCTGATAGCATAGTTTAGCATTGAGCTCCACCTTTTTTTTTGTCGTCATCATTCTATTTTGCTTCTACTTTATGAGTTACAACTCCTTCAATACTTATTTTGGTTGGAATTTGAGGACCATTCATTATTTTCTTCCAGATGTTTTAATCCATAGACTGAGCAAAGATCTTTATTCTTTCCTTTCAGTAGTTGTAATTTTTTTCATTGAAGAATGGAGGTCTGTTGTTAGATTGTCCTTCTGTCGGTGTATAAGCCACAGTATTGGATCCCATATTTTTTATCATCTGGATCTTTCCTCCAAGTTGTGAAGCTTGATCTCTTTGAGACCAAGCTCTATTACCAATTGATGGATATCAGTGACTTATAGAAGGGGGAGTTGAATCTAGGCCTATATTTTTTACTTTTACATGAGAAATCTTAGAACTAGCTAAAACTTGTGGATTCTGTGTAGTTGTCTCGGGTGAAAATCAGGAGATTCTTTTATTTTGTCTCTTGTCAAACTAGGAGGCAAAACTGAGTTGTATACAGGGCATATAATTGTAAAGTCCTAGCTTTCAACTGTAAAGTGCTCACCCAAGTGATTGGGGATTCCCTTCAAGATAGTGAAAACAAAACAGAAAAACTTAGAAAAGATTTATGAAATAAACAGGTTTTTTCTTTCCAAGTCTCTCTTTTCCTTTTTTCTACTCAATGGCTTTTTCATGCATTTCTCACTGTATTGCCTTTTTTTTAAACAAAGAAAGATTAAATTGAGAAAACAGAATATTCAATAAGAACCATAAAGGAGAAGAATGGTAATAGCTCTGTATGCTATGAGAACCTAAACTTTGTACTCTTACTCCTTACTTCAACCTTTGGCCGTTCACTGCTTTAATAGAGAAGTAAAGCTTCCAAAACTTGAAACTTTGCTTCAGTACGTTGGACATCTTCTCCCAAGAAATCACTAGCAGAAGCGGCATCACAGAGGAGAGATAGAGTAGAAACAGTGACTGAATCATACATGCATCCATACCTTCTATCTTCTCTTTCATCTTTTTCCAAATTGCTTCTTGAATCCAAACCCTTCATTCTTGCTTTGGCTTCAAGTTTTATTTTTGAATGTTGATTCAACGCAGAGTTTCATCATCTTTAACTGTAAAACCCGGTTAATTAACGGCTAATTAACCCATAAATGAGAATTTATTCTAGAAAGCCCAAAATGTGATTTTTATGGCTAAATGTGATAGAGGAGACTGAGACAAGAATTTCGGTACGAATTTTATAGAAATCGGACCAAGATTGGACCGAACGGGCCAAACCGGGCCAACCGGGCCAACCGGACCCAAAGTGGGCCCTTGGCCCAACATAACTAAACCAAAACCCTAGTTTTCAGCATTCTCTCTCCTCACTAAACACACTCACATGCTGAAAATGGAGGCCATGGAGGGAAGAACTCTCTCTCAAGTTCTTTCTCTCTCTTGATCTTCAAACCACCATAACTTTTGATCTAGAGCTCCGATTGCCGCTCTGTTTGCGGCCACGCGTTCACCGCGGAGAGCTCTACAAAACCCATACAAATAATCTTGAGGTAAGCCACGTTTTGCTCTTCGAAATTCCAGCCTTGTTTTCGAGTTTTATGAGCAAAAATGTTGAGATTTTGGGCTCTTTGATGTTATAGGACCCAACTCTCTTGAAGGAGAAGGTTAATCTTGTCTCTTTGGACCTTGGGTGTGGTAAGATTCTCAACCCTAGTGTAATTTTATTGTTCTATGATGTTTGGGTATTGAGATGTTGTGTATGGGTATGATGATTGTGGCTTAGGTTGTGTATATGTGAATTTTGGAGCTTGATTGGTGATTTTGAAAAGCTTGAAAAAGGGATTTGGTGGTGAAAAATCTGTTCTTTGAGGTATTGAGGCATTGAGAGCTTGTGGATAAGTGGTTTAGAAGTGCTCCAGTTGAGCTTGGGAAATCGGCTAAGGTATGGTTTCGGTTTCCCGTATCTAGTATGTAATGTGGTAGGAAATACTTAGGCTAGAGGCCCTAAGATAGGCATTGAATTGTTGATGTTGTTGAATTGTTGATATATATGATGTGGTCATATATGTGATGATGATTAATGATGCCTTGATGGTATGATGTATGAGAAATATGCATGTTGTGATATATGCTTGATGATTGGTTATGGTTGAATTGTGGGTTGAACCATGTTGATGGTGAGTATGATATTGATTGTGTACAATGATGATTTAGTGGAATTGATGTTTTTGAGAATTGGCATGAGGAAGAGTATATGATATGTCAATATATTTGAGCTTGAGCCACTTGGGCAAAGTGGGTTAAAATGATGAGATAGTGATTTTGATAAATTGTGGTAAAGTGTCAATGTGTGAGTTGAGGAGGCTTGATGTTGAAATTGATATATTTTGATTGATTTCAAAGAAAAGGGGATGAAAATGGCATGTTTTGATTGATTTTGAAAAGAGTTGAATATGGCTTGTTTTGAAAATGGCATGTTGTGGTTTTGTATGAAAAACATGGATTTTGGGCATATTTTGACGGGACGTAACTTGGACTACGGATCTCTGTTTTGTACCAATTCTGTTTAGAAATGAAATTGGATCCGGGACGTCCCTGCCGTTCGAAGAACGGGGGAAAATGATTTAAAATGAGGAAGTTATGTCCGTCGGAAGATTGGGGGTTGAAACTGTGAATTCTGTAGCTTTTAACTTAGAAAAATTTTTAGCATAATGACCCCCCGCGCGTAGGCGCACTTGGCGCGTACGTGATGAGCGGATAATTTGTACGCTTTTTGGCATTGTTTTTAGTATGTTTTTAGTATGATCTAGTTAGTTTTTAGTATATTTTTATTAGTTTTTAGTTAAAATTCACTTTTCTGGACTTTACTATGAGTTTGTGTGTTTTTCTGTGATTTCAGGTATTTTCTGGCTGAAATTGAGGGACCTGAGCAAAAATCTGATTCAAAGACTGAAAAGGACTGCAGATGCTGTTGGATTCTGACCTCCCTGCACTCGAAGTAGATTTTCTGGAGCTACAGAAACCCAATTGGCGCGCTCTCAACGGCTTTGGAAAGTAGACATCCTGGGCTTTCCAGCAATATATGATAGTCCATACTTTGCCCAAGATTTGATGGCCCAAACCGGCGTTCAAAGTCACCCTCAAGATTTCCAGCGTTAAACGCCGGAACTGGCACCCAAATGGGAGTTAAACGCCCAAACTGGCATAATAGCTGGCGTTTAACTCCAAGAAGAGTCTCTACACGAAAATGCTTCATTGCTCAGCCCAAGCATACACCAAGTGGGCCCGGAAGTGGATTTTTATGTCATTTACTCATTTCTGTAAACCTTAGGCTACTAGTTCTCTATAAGTAGGACCTTTTACTATTGTATTTTCATCTTGAAGACTTTGGTAGCCATCCCCATTCTTATGCTATCTTAGATCATTGGGAGGCTGGCCTCACGGCCATGCCTAGACCTTGTTCTTATGTATTTTCAACGGTGGAGCTTCTACACACCATAGATTAAGGTGTGGAGCTCTGCTGTACCTCGAGTATTAATGCAATTACTATTGTTCTTCTATTCAATTCCGCTTGTTCTTGTTCTAAGATATCACTTGTTCTTCAACTTGATGAATGTGATGATCCGTGACACTCATAATCATTCTCACCTATGAACATGTGACTGACAACCACCTCTGTTCTACCTTCGATTGGGTGAATATCTCTTGGATTCCTGATTGCACGATGTATGGTTGATCGCCTGACAACCGAGTGCTCGCCTGACAACCGAGCCAACCATTCCGTGAGATCAGAGTCTTCGTGGTATAGGCTAGAACTGATGGCGGCATTCAAGAGAATCCGGAAGGTCTAACCTTGTCTGTGGTATTCTGAGTAGGATTCAATGATTGAATGGCTGTGACGTGCTTCAAACTCCTAGCAGGCGGGGCGTTAGTGACAGACGCAAAAGAATCGACGGATTCTATTCCGGCCTGACCGAGAACCGACAGATGATTACCCATGCTGTGACAGAGCATAGGCAACGTTTTCACTGAGAGGATGGGAGGTAGCCACTGACAACGGTGAAACCCTACATGAGCTTGCCATGGAAAGGAGTAAGAAGGATTGGATGAAGACAGTAGGAAAGCAGAGAGACGGAAGGGAAGGCATCTTCATGCGCTTATCTAAAGTTCCTACCAATGAATTACATAAGTACCTCTATCTTTATCTTTATGTTTATTTCGTTCATCACCATATCCATTTGAGTTTGCCTGACTAAGATTTACAAGATGACCATAGCTTGCTTCATACTAACAATCTCCGTGGGATCGACCCTTACTCGCGTAAGGTTTATTACTTGGACGACCCAGTGCACTTGCTGGTTAGTTGTGCGAAGTTGTGTAATGCCATGGTATTGAACATCAAGTTTTTGGGGTTCATGACCGGGGATTATGAGAGTTGTGAAAAGTATTGTTCACAATTTCGCGCACCAAGTTTTTGGCGCCGTTGCCGGGGATTGTTCAAGTTTTGAGCAAGCTTTTGCTCCGGTAACATCAGTGCCAAGATCCGGCAACAGCACCAAGTTTTTGGCGCCGTTGCCGGGGATTGTTCAGTTTGGACAACTGACGGTTCATCTTGTTGCTTAGATTAGGTATTTATTTTTTTCGAAATTCTTGAAGATGAATTCTAGAGTTTCATGATGATTTGTTGAAGTCTAGCTGGCTGAGAAGCCATGTCTAATCTCATTGGACCGAGGTTTCAACTTATCATCACAAAAGCTTGTTGATTTTTATCAATCTTGCTTTTGGAGCAGTGATTTGCTAAGGCTTGGCTGGCCTTTGGCCATGTCTAGTGTTTTGGACCGAAGCTTTCTTTGAAAGCTTGGCTGGCTGTGAAGCCATGTCTAATTCCTGGACCGGAGTCTTAGACTAGCATTGCACTGATTCCTGGAATTCTCATTGAGAATTTTGATACCTTTATTTTCTTTTTTCACTTAATTTTCGTAAAACACAAAAAAAAAATTTACAAAATCATAAAATCCAAAAATTTCTTGTTTGAGTCTAGTGTCTCATCTTAAGTTTGGTGTCAATTACATGCATTCATTCATGTGTCTTAAGGATCTTCAAGTTATTCTTGATGATTTCTTACTCTGATCTTTGAATTCTCTTGACTTGAATGTTTATGTGTCTCATGTGCATTCTCATTAGTGTCAGTAGTATACAAACTGCTAAGTTTGGTGTCTTGCATGCATTGTTATTTGATTCTTGTTGCATTTTGATTTTTTCTTATTATTAAAAATCCAAAAATATTTTTTTATTTGTGTCTTCTCAAGTCAATAATACAGAGAATTGAAGATTCAGAACATACATCAAAGGAATTACACAGAAAAAGCTGGGCGTTCAAAACGCCCAGTGAAGAAGGACAAACTGGCATTTAAACGCCAGCCAGGGTACCTGGTTGGGCGTTTAACGCCCAAAAGGGTATAGTTTTGGGCATTAAACGCCAGAATGTGCACCATTCTGAGCGTTTAACGCCAGGATGGCACAAGGGGGAAGATTCTGTTTTTCAATGCAATTTTTTCAATCATATCTTTTCAATCATATGTTTTCAAAATCAAATCTTTTTCAAATCATATCTTTTCAATCATATGTTTTCAAAATCAATTTCTTTCCTTTTTCAAAGATACTTGCTATCAATTAATGATTTGATTCAACATTTCAAGTATGTTGCCTTTTCTGTTGAGAAAGGTTTAATGTTTGAATCATATCTTTTCTTGTTAGCCAAGTTTTTAAAATCAAATCTTTTTCTTTAAAAATGTTTTTCAAATCCTATCTTCTCAATCACATCTTTTTAAAAACTAATCATATCTTCTTAACCACATCTTTTTCAAAATAGTTTTCAATCAAATCTTTTTGATTTCTAATTTCAAAATCTTTTTCAAAAAATCACTTTATTTCTTTCCCACTTTCATTTTCGAAAATTAAGTAATGTTTTTCAAAAATGTTTTCAAAATTTTTTACTTAATTTTCGAAAATCACTTCCCTTCTTCTCACATCCTTCTATTTATGGACTAACACTATCCCTTAATGCAAAATTCGAACTCCATCTTCTTTGATAAGTTCTAATTTTCTACTTCTGTCTTCTACTCTTCTTTTCCTCTGACACTTCAAGGAATCTCTATACTGTGACATAGAGGATTCCACATTTCCTTGTTCTCTTCTCTTTCTTATGAGCAGGAGCAGAGACAAAAGCATTCTTGTTGAAGCTGATCCTGAACCTGAAAGGACCTTGAAGAGAAAGCTAAGAGAAGCCAAAGCACAACTCTCTGTAGAGGACCTAACCGAAATCTTCAAAGAAGAAGAATCTATGGCAGCCGAAAATAACAACAATGCCAACAATGCAAGGAAGGTGCTGGGTGACTTCACTGCACCTACTCCTGATTTCTATGGGAGAAGCATCTCTATCCCTGCCATTGGAGCAAACAACTTTGAGCTTAAGCCTCAATTAGTTTCTCTAATGCAACAGAATTGCAAGTTCCATGGACTTCCATTGGAAGATCCTCATCAGTTTTTAGCTGAATTCTTGCAAATATGTGACACAGTCAAGACTAATGGGGTTGACCCTGAGGTCTACAGACTTATGCTATTCCCTTTTGCTGTAAGAGACAGAGCTAGGACATGGTTGGACTCACAACTTAAAGAAAGCCTGGACTCTTGGGAAAAGCTAGTCAATGCCTTCTTGGCAAAGTTCTTTCCACCTCAAAAATTGAGTAAGCTTAGAGTGGAAGTCCAAACCTTCAGACAAAAGGAAGGAGAATCCCTCTATGAAGCTTGGGAAAGATACAAACAACTAATCAGAAAGTGTCCTTCTGATATGCTCTCTGAATGGAGTATCATAGGTATTTTCTATGATGGTCTCTCTGAACTGTCCAAGATGTCTTTGGATAGCTCTTCTGGAGGATCTCTTCATCTGAAGAAGACGCCTACTGAAGCTCAAGAACTGATTGAAATGGTTGCAAATAACCAATTCATGTACACTTCTGAAAGAAATCCTGTGAACAATGGGACTAGTCAGAAGAAAGAAGTTCTTGAGATTGACACTCTGAATGCCATTTTGGCTCAGAATAAAATATTGACCCAACAAATCAATATGATTTCTCAAAGTCTGTCTGGAATGCAAAATGCACCAAGCAGTACTAAGGAAGCTTCATCTGAGGAAGAAGCTTATGATCCTGAGAACCCTTCAATGGAAGAGGTGAATTACATGGGAGAACCCTATGGAAACACCTACAATCCTTCATGGAGGAATCATCCAAATCTCTCATGGAAGGATCAATAGAGACCTCAACAAGGTTTCAATAACAATAATGGTGGAAGAAACATGTTTAGCAATAGCAAGCCTTTTCCATCATTTTCTCAGCAACAGACAGAGAGTTCTAAGCAAAATACCTCTAACTTGGCAACCATGGTCTCTGATCTAATCAAAACCACTCAAAGTTTCATGACTGAAACTAGGTCTTCCATCAGAAATTTGGAAGGACAAGTGGGACAGCTGAGCAAGAAAATTACTGAACTCCCTCCTAGTACTCTTCCAAGCAATACAGAAGAGACTCCAAAAGGAGAGTGCAAGGCCATTAACATGGCCAAATTTTGGGAGGGAGAAGAGGCAGTGAACGCCACTGAGGAAGGCCTCACTGGGCGTCCACTGGCCTCCAATGAGTTCCCCAATGAGGAACCATGGGAATCTGAGGCTCAAAATGAGACCATAGAGATTCCACTGGATTTACTTCTGCCATTCATGAGCTCTGATGAGTATTCTTCCTCTGAAGAGGATGAGTATGTCATTGAAGAGCAAGTTGCTAAATACCTTGGAGCTATCATGAAGCTAAATGACAAGTTATTTGGAAATGAGACTTGGGAGGATGAACCTCCTTTGCTCACCAAAGAACTGGATGACTTGTCTAGGCAGAAACTGCCTCAAAAGAGACAGGATCCTGGGAAGTTTTCAATACCTTGTACCATAGGCACCATGACCTTCAAGAAGGTCTTGTGTGACTTAGGGTTAAGTGTTAACCTCATGCCTCTCTCTGTAATGGAGAAGTTAGGGATCTCTGAGGTGCAAGCTGCAAAAATCTCACTAGAGATGGCAGACAATTCAAGAAAACAAGCCCATGGACTTGTAGAGGATGTTCTGGTTAAAGATGAAGATCATTACATCCCTACTGATTTCATAGTCCTAGAGACTGGGAAGTGCATGGATGAATCCATCATCCTTGGCAGACCCTTCCTAGCCACAGCAAAGGCTGTGATTGATGTTGATAGAGGAGAGTTAATCATTCAAGTAAATGAAGAATCCTTGGTGTTTAAGGCCCAAGGATATCCCTCTGTCATCATGGAGAGGAAGCATGAAGAGCTTCTCTCAAAGCAGAGCCAAACAGAGCCCCCACAGTCAAACTCTAAGTTTGGTGTTGGGAGGTTCCAACATGGCTCTGAGTATCTGTGAGGCTCCATGAGAGTCCTCTGTCAAGCTACTGACATTAAAGAAGCGCTTGTTGGGAGGTAACCCAATGTTATATTTTATCTATTTTATTTTGTTATTTTCTCTTTTTTGTAGGTTGATGATCATGAGAAGTCACAAAATCAATGAAAAAAGCAAAAACAGAATGAAAAACAAGAAGAAAAACAGCACACCCTGGAGGACGCACCTACTGGCGTTTAAACGCCAGTAAGGTTAGCTGTTGGGCGTTTAACGCCCAGTCTGGCACCATTCTGGGCGTTTAACGCCAGAAAGGGGCACCAGACTGGCGTTAAACGCCAGAAATGGGCACCAGCCCGGCGTTTAACGCCAGAAATGGCTAAAAACGTGATTTTGTTTGCCATTTGGTGCAGGGATGACTTTTTCTTGACACCTCACCACTTCTCCCCTTCTTGGCCAAAATCAAAAGCCAGTCCCTTTCCTCATTTCTTCTTCTTCTACTCTCTTCTTTCTTCTTTTGCTCGAGGACGAGCAAACATTTTAAGTTTGGTGTGGTAAAAGCATTGCTTTTTGTTTTTCCATAACCATTTATGGCATCCAAGGCCGGAGAAACCTCTAGAAAGAGGAAAGGGAAGGCAAAAGCTTCCACCTCCGAGTCATGGGAGATGGAGAGATTCATCTCAAGGGTGCATCAAGACCACTTCTATGAAGTTGTGGCCTTGAAAAAGGTGATCCCCGAGGTCCCTTTTTCACTCAAAAAAGGGTGAATATCCGGAGATCCAACATGAGATCCGAAGAAGACGTTGGGAAGTTCTTACCAACCCCATTCAACAAGTCGGAATCTTGATGGTTCAAGAGTTCTATGCCAATGCATGGATCACCAAGAACCATGATCAAAGTGTGAACCCGAATCCAAAGAATTATCTTACTATGGTTCGGGGGAAATACTTGGATTTTAGTCCGGAAAGTGTGAGGTTGGCATTCAACTTGCCCATGATGCAAGGAGATGAACATCCTTACACTAGAAGGGTCAACTTTGATCAAAGGTTGGACCAAGTCCTCACAATCATATGTGAAGAGGGCGCCCAATGGAAGAGAGATTCAAGAGGGAAGCCGGTTCAATTAAGAAGGCATGACCTCAAGCCCGTGGCTAGAGGATGGTTGGAGTTCATCCAACGCTCAATCATTCCCACTAGCAACCGGTCCGAAGTTACCATAGACCGGGCTATCATGATCCATAGCATCATGATTGGAGAAGAAATAGAAGTTCATGAGGTTATAGCCCAAGAACTCTATAAGGTGGCGGACAAGTCCTCTACCTTGGCAAGGTTAGCCTTCCCTCATCTCATTTGTCACCTCTGTTATTCAGTTGGAGTTGACATAGAGGGAGACATCCCTATTGATGAAGACAAGCCCATCACTAAGAAGAGGATGGAACACACAAGAGACCCCACTCATCATGAGATCCCTGAGATACCTCAAGGGATGCACTTTCCTCCACAAAACTATTGGGAGCAACTAAACACCTCCCTAGGAGAATTGAGTTCCAACATGGGACAACTAAGGGTGGAGCATCAAGAACAGTCCATCATCCTCCATGAAATTAGAGAAGATCAAAGAATCATGAGGGAGGAGCAACAAAGACAAGGAAGAGACATTGAGGAGCTCAAGCACTCCATAGGATCTTCAATAGGAAGAAAGAGCCGCCATCACTAAGGTGGACCCGTTCCTTAATTTCCTTGTTCTTTATTCTTCTGTTTTTCGAATTTTAGTGCTTATGTTTATCCATGTTTGTGTCTTGTGATCATTAGTGTCTTAGTGTCTATGCCTTAAAGTTATGAATGTCCTATGAATCCATCACCTTTCTTGAATAAAAACGTGCTTAAATTGAAAAGGAAAGAATTGCATGAATTTTGAATTTTATAACAGTTTAATTATTTTGATGTGGTGGCAATATTTTGTTTTCTGAATGTATGCTTAAACAGTGCATATGTATCTTGAATTTGTGGTTCATGAATGTTGGCTCTTGAAAGAATTATGAAAAAGGAGACATGTTACAGAGGATCTAAAAAATCATTACAATGATTCTTGAAGCAAGAAAAAGCATTTCTATTCAAAAAAAAAAAATCGAAAAAAAAAGAAGAGAAAAAGAAAAGAAAAAAAAAGAGAAAAGAAAGAAATAAAGTTGTGATCCTAGGCAATAAGAGTGTGCTTAAGAACCCTGGACACCTCTAATTGGGGACTCTAGCAAAGCTGAGTCACAATCTGAAAAGGTTCACCCAATTATGTGTCTGTGGCATGTATGTATCCGGTGGTAATACTGAAAGACATAGTGCTTTGGGCCACGGCCAAGACTCAATAAGTAGCTATGTTCAAGAATCACCATACTTAACTAAGAGAATCAATAACACTATCTGGATTCTAAGTTCCTAAAGAAGCCAATCATTCTGAATTTCAAAGGATAGAGTGAGATGCCAAAACTATTCAGAGGCAAAAAGCTAAAAGCCCCGCTCATCTAATTAATACTGATCTTCACAGATGTTTTTGGGATTCATTGCATATTCTCTTCTTTTTATCTTATTTGATTTTCAGTTGCTTGAGGACAAGCAACAATTTAAGTTTGGTGTTGTGATGAGCGGATAATTTATACGCTTTTTGGCATTGTTTTTAGTATGTTTTTAGTATGATCTAGTTAGTTTTTAGTATATTTTATTAGTTTTTAGTTAAAATTCACTTTTCTGGACTTTACTACGAGTTTGTGTGTTTTTCTGTGATTTCAGGTATTTTCTGGCTGAAATTGAGGGACCTGAGCAAAAATCTGATTCAGAGACTAAAAAGGACTGCAGATGCTGTTGGATTCTGACCTCCCTGCACTCGAAGTGGATTTTCTGGAGCTGCAGAAGCCCAATTGGCGCGCTCTTAACGGCGTTGGAAAGTAGACATCCTGGGCTTTCCAGCAATATATGAAAGTTCATACTTTGCCTAAGATTTGATGGCCCAAACCGGCGTTCAAAGTCACCCTCAGGATTTCCAGCGTTAAACGCTGGAACTGGCACCAAAATGGGAGTTAAACGCCCAAACTGGCATAAAAGCTGACGTTTAACTCCAAGAGAAGTCTCTGCACGAAAATGCTTCATTGCTCAGCCCAAGCACACACCAAGTGGGCCCGGAATTGGATTTTTATGTCATTTACTCATCTCTGTACACCCTAGGCTACTAGTTTTCTATATATAGGACCTTTTACTATTGTATTTGAATCGGGGGATTTCTTTTGATCCTTTGATCATCTTTGGACATCTAGTTCTTATATCATTGGGAGGCTGGCCTCACGGCCATGCCTAGACCTTGTTCTTATGTATTTTCAACGGTGGAGTTTCTACACACCATAGATTAAGGTGTGGAGCTCTGCTGTACCTCGAGTATTAATGCAATTACTATTGTTCTTCCATTCAATTCCGCTTGTTCTTGTTCTAAGATATCACTTGTTCTTCAACTTGATGAATGTGATGATCCGTGACACTCATCATCATTCTCACCTATGAACGTGTGACTGACAACCACCTCCGTTCTACCTTCGATTGGGTGAATATCTCTTGGATTCCTAATTGCACGATGCATGGTTGATCGCCTGACAACCGAGTGCTCGCCTGACAACCGAGCCAACCATTCCGTGAGATCAGAGTCTTCGTGGTATAGGCTAGAACTGATGGCGGCATTCATGAGAATCCGGAAGGTCTAACCTTGTCTGTGGTATTCTGAGTAGGATTCAATGATTGAATGACTGTGACGTGCTTCAAACTCCTAGCAGGCGGGGCGTTAGTGACAGACGCAAAAGAATCGCTGGATTCTATTCCGGCCTGACCGAGAACCGACAGATGATTAGCCATGCTGTGACAGAGCATAGGAACATTTTCACTGAGAGGATGGGAGGTAGCCACTGACAACGGTGAAACCCTACATAAGCTTGCCATGGAAAGGAGTAAGAAGGATTGGATGAAGACAGTAGGAAAGCAGAGAGACGGAAGGGAAGGCATCTTCATGCGCTTATCTGAAGTTCCTACCAATGAATTACATAAGTATCTTTATCTTTACCTTTATGTTTATTTCGTTCATCACCATATCCATTTGAGTTTGCCTGACTAAGATTTACAAGATGACCATAGCTTGCTTCATACTAACAATCTCCGTGGGATCGACCCTTACTCGCGTAAGGTTTATTACTTGGACGACCTAGTGCACTTGCTGGTTAGTTGTGCGAAGTTGTGTAATGCCATGGTATTGAACACCAAGTTTTTGGGGTTCATGACCGGGGATTATGAGAGTTGTGAAAAGTATTGTTCACAATTTCGCGCACCAGCCGTGTTACGGCGGAGCCATGATTATGGCTATGTATAAATGCATATATATGCTGTTGAATGAATTGTGAATGTTGCACTTTCATTATCGGAGATGAGAGTTTCCCTGGGAGAAAGCAGTGGCTAGCCACCATGTGCTCCAGGTCGAGACTTGAAGCTCTTTTGACCCTATGTCGTCAGGGTGGCCGGGCACTGTGAAATTCCCGGACGAGCTCACCCCCAAAAATATTCACCAGTGATGGTGATGGATAAATATTCACCAGTGATGGTGATGGATAAATATTCACCAGTGAGGGTGATGGATATGGATCATGATTATGATCAAGTTATAATGAGCATGAATCAAGTTGGGGAGACACGACAGAGGGACAGTCCAATGGTTAACTGCCAGGACTTGTCGGGTTGGCTCTATAACCGACAGATGATATCATCAGCCACTAGGGACAGGCATTCATCATATGCATACTATATGAATTGTTTGAGATTGCCTATTTGACTGCATATTACTTGCTAATTGTCTAAATGCCTTACTTGTTCCTAATTGTATATTTCTTGCTTGATATAACTGTGTTTGCTACATTATACGCCTGCTGGTGGTTGGGAGGTCTGAAGGAATTGAAAAGGGAAGTATTAGTTAGACTGAAGAATCTTTAGTCAGATACCCTTATATGGTTTAACTTGTTTATAAGCTTTGAATTATCTGGAGGAAGTTCTAGGATTGCCTTTGGCTTTCCTCCATTATTATGTATTATATATGTGGAAGCTGTTACCATGCTGGGGACCTCTGGTTCTCACCCATGCGGATTTTGTGGTTTTCAGATGCAGGACGTGAGGTTTCCCGCTGAGGCATGCTGGAGACTTCTAGATTTGCGAAGATCCTTTGTTCTCGGGGCTATGTTTTGGTTTATATGTTTTGCTTAGATACTTTTATCTCCATTAAATAATACAACTGTGATGACTCCTCTTATGGGAGATTTTGGAGAATAGGTTTTATGTATTTGTGTCCTTTGGGGTTTTCCTTATTTTTATCATATGTATACATTGCTATGCTCGGACCGGTTATCTTCGCAGCCGGATTTTGAGTCTTGATATTCCTGTTTTTGACACTCCTTTGTATATATATAATCACGCGTTGGTTATCCTTGTTCGTTACGTTATCGATCGGAGTGTTGCGCTTTCGAGTTGCGATTTTTGTTTACCCCTTTTTTCTACAAAGGCTCCTAGTTATAATCAATCATTCATACTACTATACGTACTAAATTTTTATTTTAGAGGTCGTAATACCTTGCCATCTTTGAATTATGACTTAAGCATAAGACTCTGTATGGTAGGGTGTTACATTAACTTCTTCAACTTTCACTACAGTGTATACAAGGAGAAGATTTTTTTTACCGAGCTTCAATGAAGCATAAATGTGGAAATGCTTTTTGTGGTTTGCCCTTCGAATGTGATCTTTGCCTTTAACCCTAGTTTTTTTGACTTCCTTCTTCTTTGATTGAATTGATAACCCTTCTTTTCTTTCCTTAATTTTGTCCTAGCTCAGAGCTTTCCTTTTTTCTTTTTTTTTGTTCTGAGACATCATGTGGGAATGGAAAACAGAAAAGAGAGAGAAGATAGAATTTTGTTTCGGTGGTGTGGTATTTAGTTCAAATGGGAATGAATTTTAATTTTTTAGTAAGCCATTAAGTTAGAGAAGGAATGGACTTTGATCACCTAGTTCGGCTTGTGATTGTTCTTGAGCTAGATTTTTCTTTTCTTCTTCCTTGTAGATTATCCACTCGTTCTTTGGATTAAACATGACGATATTAGTGCTTTGTTTAAACTGAACTAATGTTGGACTTCATTAGTTTGTTGGGCCTATTTTCTTGCTCTTTAGGTCAGTAAGATTAAATTAATTTTCTGCATACTAAACAAATTAATCATACACATAATTGACTTTTAATCCAATAATAATGTTTAGTCATCTATAAAATATTATTATTTCTTCAAATTCAACATACACCATTAAAATTATTGCTTTAATATCTCACTGAAGGCCGACACAATCTATCTTTAGTAATACAACCTACTATGTGATGTTTTTCTGCCTACAACTAATTGTGTGTTTCTGTAATTCATTTTTTAGTCCAGCAAGTTACATATAAATGAAAAGAACTCAAATGTAATCAAATTGCAATCAAGGCAATTGGATAATTTAGAATTATAATCATTTTATATAAGTAAATTTTATATAAGTAACATGGGTTGGAATAATAAGGTAGCATTTGAAAGAGAGATAGAAATTGAAAGATTGAGATTAGGAGATAGAGACTCAAATAAGTTTTAATATTTTATTTGGTGTAAAGTAGAAGACAAAAATTGAAATAAGAATGAAACTTTAATTTAATTTGCATAAAAAGTAAAGTTAAAATTAATTAATTGAAATGAGAATAATTTAGATATAAAATATTATTAAAATTTCAGTATCCATATCTAAAAATTTTAGTCTGTTTTGTCTCCATTTTTAGAAATATTAAAATACTAAAATTTTAAAAATAAAAATAAAAATTTTAGTATAATCTCTAAACCAATAAATATAATACTAAATTTAAATTTTTCGATTTTTATTTCAATATCTTAAAAAACACTACCTAATGGAACAAAATATATGAACGGAGATTCAGAATTTGAGGCCCGGGTAGATTGCAACCGAAACTCATGGCTTTAATTAAACGTACACAATACAGTACATTGCTTTTTCACACAATTTGCAGCAAATAGAATTAAAACTTTTAGGCATGAACTAAAGGGGCACCTGATCGTATTATAGAAGTGGGTTTTTCCCTTGTGAGCTGTGAACGAAAATGCATCGAACATGCTTACTTATAATGACGACAATAAAAACTGAGCGTAGTCAAACTAAAAAGAATGCAGCCTGCAACCCTGCATTTATATGACACGAATGTCAACGTCTTACAGCAAATTAAGGGATAAGTCTGTCCATTAAATTCGTTCAAACAAAGGTGCAAAATACAAAATGATTTCCATCAAGCATGCATTTGGGCATTTGGCAAACTCGTAATATTTGAAGTTTAAAATATGGCTTAGTCTTGGATGTAGATGATAGGTTTTATTCTAAATATATGGAGTAGTATTGTTACAATATCAGCGTGATAAGTATATTTCCAAGAAATAATTTTTTATTGGGATGAAAAATTCAACATCTTTTGTAGGTGATCTCCTTACATAAAAGGTTATGTAATTTTAATAGGTGATTGTAATTAGTATTATTAATAAGGATAAAAGTTAACTAAATTTGGGCTTATTGGATATTTTAAAATTATTGGTAAATTTTCTTTAGAATAAATAAAACTAAGTTTATTAATAGAAGTAATAGTAATATAGTCCAACCCAATAAATATATTCAATGAATTATACTAAGTGATCATTTGTCTTTGACACTTCAAATACATGAGCCAATGTTACTATTACCTTTATTATTCTTCTCAATAATTCTAATGGTTTAAAAAATTAGACTGAACTAGTCGGTTGGAGCAGTCTAATAATAAACCAAAAACAATTAAAATTCGATTGATATAATAATCTTTACTAGTAATTAAAAATTATTTATAATAATCTTTATTCATCAGATTAAATACTTATTATGAAAATAACTAAATTTATTTTATAATTAAAAACTTTATAATTAAAAATTATCACATAATAAACCAAAAATAATTAATTATTCGTCTATCAATTTAGAAATTAAAATATAATATGAAATACTGTTTAATATTTTAAAATAGATAAATTAAAATTAGTTTTCAAATCAAATATATTAATTAAAAATTATATTTACGTATATTACAAATTTTATATTGTTTATTATAACTATTATTTACAAAAAAATTTTACAATTACCTTTAAATCGTAATCTTTATTGTTTCTTCTAAAATTTTTTGTTAACCAAATCATTACTCTTTTGGTATTTATAATTAATTTTAAAAATTATTTTAAATAATTATTTAATTAGTATTTTAATATAAATTTTATTAATTCTTATTTCAAACAACGTGTCTAATTCACTCATTTATTACATCATTTTATTTTCATAAATCCATCGCATAATATTTTGTTGCATCTAATCTTAACTAATAGCGTTGGTGGAACAAGTATTGTATTATTTTACTCCACAAAACTTTACGTTTATATCATAAAATAGAATTGGTGTGGTATTACGACCTCCAATCCAAAATAAAATATATACATAATAATAGTTGAAGCAATTTAGTATTCGAGGAGTCTTGAAGGATAGTTTAAGCAAATTCGTGAAAAGAAAAGCCCAACGCTCACGTAACGAAAACTTGCGTACGGAGAAAAGTAAATATACATATATATAATAAGAACAGAGTGTCAAAAGAAACAGGATATCAAGCTCCTAACTCGAACTGCGAAGTCAAGGTCGACCGGAGAATATTTACATACATATATACAATCCCAAGTCTCCCAAATGCACTCTCGTAGTTCCCAATCAAGTCTCTATGAGGTACAAAAGTAAAGAACATATATTAAGGAGAAATATGTATATATATATATATATATATATATATATATATATATATATATATATATTTATGAAAAAGACAACATATTTTTATGAAATGAGAACCGGAGGTTCTCAACATGGTAATGGTGCCCACATAAATAATAATAAGCTCCCGGAAAAGCCAAAAGCAATCCTAGAACTTCAACACTCAGAATTAAACTTAAGGAATAAAATAAATCAGAAATTAAGTAAACTATCTAAGGTTTTCAAGTTCCGAATATAATCCTAACTCAACACTTCACCTTCACCTCCAACCCTTCGAAACACTGGTGGAACTACTCTCGTCACACCTCCGACATACGAGGGGTTTCTCAATTGCATAGACATACAATACAGACAAAGAAAACACAGATATAATGCATTTATAGCGGGTAAAACATATAGCAAATAAGCATAGATATTCAAATAGACAAAACCAAGTAACGCAAACTCAAATAAAGCAGACAAATGCATATGATGTATGTCTTTTCTATTGGTCGTGAGCTCACGTGTCGGTTAATTTGCCAAAACCCAACACACCCGGTAGCTAACCCAGATATCATCTATCATTTGCACATCTCCAAGACGCTTAACATCGGGGGATTAATGCCCGACCACTACTAGAAAACTAGTTATTACAGACGGATATTTCCAACAGATTTTATCCCACGGAAATACAGACGGAATTTCAGAGGGATTTTTTGTCGGAAAACAAAAAAATGAATTAGCATAAATTACAGACGGAAAATAAAATCCGTCAATAACTCTATCGGTAAAATTAATTTTTTTCCATGAGAAATGGTTACAGACGGAAAATCCATCTCTAATTAAATAGACAAAACACTGCATTTTATTAAATTATTACAAACAGAAAATCCGTCTGTAATTTAAATTTTCCGTCGAAAAATATTCAATTAAACCTAAATGAAACACGAGCTTCTTCCAGATCAAACATGAGCTTCTTCATCTTTTCTTTGTAGCACGAGCTACTTCATTCTTCTCTCTGTGGCTGCTTCTTCCGCTGCTGCAGCTGCCGCCGTTGCGTCGCACGAGATCCCTCCACTGCCGCTCTCATCGCATCTACTCCCATCATCGCAGAGCTCTCTCTGCCGCTGCTCTCATCGCATCTGCTCCCTCTGGCTCCTCTTTCATCTAATTCCAACTCGCTCTCTTAGTTCTTCTCGTAACCATCTCAAATTTCAGGTATATATATATATATATATATATCCTGATTTTGTGATTCTGTTCTTCGTGATAAATCTTAGGGCTCAATTTTTCTATGTCATTTTTAGATTTATCATACTCTACTTTTGTGCTTTGTTTGAATCTGCATGTTTACTCTGATTTTGATGAATTATTTTCTACAATCGAAGCTTTTTTGACCTAAAATTCATGGTAGGCCATTACTTTTTATAGCTTTTAATATTTATTTTTGTCATTGTGCTCTTGAAACTTGTTTATTGTGTGTTGCCTTGTTGTTTTATTTGAATTTAGTGACCTGAGGTTTTCTTAATTATGACTTGGAAGGTCCCTGAAGAACATAGTACTAAATTTGATGGATCTTCTATTTTGAAGGTATAAAATTCTAATTCTTCCTCATATTAATCATCTAAATGTTAGTAGTTATTAACACATAAGTTTTCTTGTTGAACTGGTGGCAAAGATGTAGTTCCAAGCATTGAAGGTAACTTAGCTTCTTTTTTTTTTTGAATTAATTTTATTTTCCTGTATAATGGTGTTTGGTTTTTCCTTGTAGGAGACTGACATTGGGAGGCATGTGAATCGGTTGCGAAAGCATTCCTCCAATGGCATTCGTAGATTGGTGAAGCTACTTGTGAGGTTGTTGATTAAACAGTACTTTTCTTTTTATTTTCAAAATTGAATTAATCTTATCATAATTTCAGTGTACTTGATTGAGTTGTTTTATTTGCAGGAAGTGGAAGGAAATTGTGGATGAGTGGGTGAGGTTGAATCAACCGGGTGGAACAGCTTCTCTCATGGGTAAAACCAAACCTCAACTCAAATGTTTTGGGACATTTTTCTTAGTTAAGGAATTAAAAATCCAAGTGTTTGATGATAATGGTTGGCGTTGAATTTAAATTTACAGCTGATGGGGACTCTCCATAGCTGAAAACCACCCAAAACGGGCATCATCGGGTCTTTCTTGGACCCTTTTTTTTATTTTTATTTTTTATATCATGGTAAAGTTTAAGGCCCTTTCTTGGGGCAGTGATTTTCTTCTATCTTAATCAAATTCCAAACTTTTAAAGAATTGTTTTTTTTTCATGTTTTCTTTATTGGAAACTTGTATTCAGATTTAATTTGAATATAATTTGGCAGATGTAGGCGCCCCTTGAGTTGCCTTTTCCTCAAAAGAACGAGCAGCAAAGCATATCTTTTGACAGAGACAGACGCTTTCACCTGAAGTATCAGCAAAGGAGGAGTATGCAAAAGAATTTTACAGGTACCATGGATGTGGATTCAAGTTATCAGAGTGGTAATGAATCTGGAAAGTATGTGCCTTTTGATGTTGAAGACAACCCGAAAAGGGGGATTCCTTGTTTATGCTTTGGTCTTCAGAAGCATTGCTACCTGCTTAGCGTATTTATATTCTTTTAACTTTATCTTTTATTCTAATATTTTGAATAGGTACAATAAAACTCTTTTAGGAGATCATATGGGAAAGTTCCTGATGACAAGTCATCATATACCCATTTTTCAAGCTAATTTCACTTGTTTCACTAGTTTTTATGCACTTTCTTGTACTATAAGTAAGCAATTTAGAGTGGAATTGCATGTTTTATTTGAATTAAACAACCACCATTTAATTTATGCTAAATCATGAGGTTTAAGCTAAATTTAATTTAATTTTAATTGATTTATAAACCTTGTGAATTTAGTGATACTTTGATTGGTTGTTTTGATTATTTGTAGGTGAAGAAAAGAAGAAAAGAATGAAGCGTGGCTTAAGAAAGCGTGGCCCAAGGAAGAAAAGAGTGGGGCGCATGGAAGGAAGGAAGTCACACTGCTCTCCACAAGAGCACACTGCCCTCCAAGGGAGCACAACAATGAACCAAGCATTCAAGGCTTCACTGCCCTGCCCTCCTTGAGGGTGGAGCACAATTCTAGGCCAAGAATAAGGGAAGGAAAAATTCTGCCCTGCCCTCGTCAAGAGCAATTTCGGGCTCCTCATGGAAAAATTCAAGGAAATTGTTCTCCAAGTGCCACCCATGGGTTTCGAACCAAGCTCAAGAGGGAAGGAAGTAGCATTCAAATGAAAGGAAAACAAGCCAAAATTAGTTTGTTTTCAACCTCCAAGGATCGAACACAAGACCTTGAGGAAGCAAGAAACTAGGCGCTACTTTGGTGCCAAGAAAACCAAGAAAAAAGGAGCAACAAAAGCCATCCAGCAAGTTTCGAACTTGGGACCTCACCCAAGAACATGGAAAGCTTGCGCCGCCTACAAGGAGGGCAGAGCAGCATTCCTTGGTGCATGGCGCACAATTTGGCACGGCCAGCACGCACAATTGACGCACAACAAGGGAGCTTGGGCGCGCATCCTTGGCGCATCACAGCACGGGCAGGGAAGCAAGGCACGCCCCATGACACCACTGCCCTGCTCTCCACAAGGGCAGGGCAGCATCCTGATGCCTCTCCCATACTTGGCACGCTAATTGGATCCACATGCAAGGCTTCCCTGCTCTGCCCTCCACAAGAGCAGAGCAGCCTCCTGGGAGCAATATGGGCTGAAACTCATCTAAAAATCCAATTGTATTCAATTCTTCACCCATCTTTCAAGCCCACTCAAAATTCTTAGATCCAAAATAGAAAGTGTATAAATAGGTGTTAGTTAGGATTAGAGAAAAAACTTACTTTCAATTTAATTTTCATCCTTACTCAACTTGAGAGCTCACTTTCCATTTTTCTGTTTTCTGCAATAGCTTGAGAATTGGAGGAGAGAATTCACTTCTTCTTCCTCTGATCTTTTTGTTTTCTTTACTGGGTTTTGTTTGAGTCTTGAGTGTGAAGAATTGAGGAACTTCTGTCTCAATCTCCATTTAAGATCTCTTTGATTTTCCTTCTGCATAATTGAGTTAAATTTCATTTCCTTTACTGCTTCAATCTTCAATTTCTCTTTACTTGCTTTGTGAACTGGGATCTAGGAAGGCATTGAGATTTAGACTTGGCTATCTAGTCTCTTGAGTCCTGAGATATGTGTTTTTCAATTTTAATTTCCTTGTTGAATGCTTCACCAAGCATATTTACATTTCTGTTTGAGATCTAGTTTAATTGAATCCATCTTCTCCTCTTCCGTTTGTTTAATTTTATTGTTCTTTGTTTAATTTCTGTAATCCCACATCCCTGACCCATTTACAATTCAAGAAATTTAGATTTCTTGCACTTTATGTTTTTGTAATTTACATTTCTTGCAATTTAAGATTCAGCTCTTTTTCCTTTTGTTCCCTTTAATTTCTTGCAATTCACCCATTCCCCTTTACAATTCCTGCAATTTAGTTTCAGTCAATTACAAATCACTCAAATCAACTCTTGTTTGCTTGACTAAATCAACCGCTAAGCTAAAATTGCTCAATCCTTCAATCCCTGTGGGATCGACCTCACTCCCGTGAGTTTTATTACTTGATGCGACCCGGTACACTTGCCGGTGAGTTTTGTGTCGGACCGTTTTTCGCACATCAGTTCCCAGCTCCCTTTTTGATGAATACCATCCACTTTGCAATGCAAGCTATTTTAGCTAAACTTTTATCCATATGGATGCTCAACTATGTTCATGATGCCAGGGCATCTTGGCCAGTTTCACTGACCTATTCTTTACTATTTTTAAGGTAGTTTCATGCATTTCCTTAGGAAATAAGCTAGTTTTGGGTAGATATTCACTTACACCTTGATTCAAGCATACATTGTGAATTTTACATGATTTCATGAGGATTTTGCATAAGTTTAACAACAACTTGTATGTTGCATTACCCATGACTTGGACTAGAACTTTGATGCACTCTATTGCTTGATTTCAGGACCAAAGGAAGTAAGGAAGAACCACTTAGCAGTCACGTTAATCTAATTAACGTTAACACTAACGTGGAATGGGAGGTAACTTACAAAGTTAATGAGAAAAGTGATTGCCAATAACGCTCTCGAAGCCATCATTGCCCACGTTAAGAGTCACGTTAACTAAGTTAACGTGAACTCTAACGTGAAGAAGGGACTTTGAGCCAACGTTAGTGACACTTAACATTATCACTAACGTTGGCCCATTATCATAAGTGGCTATGTTAGAGTCCACGTTAACTTAGTTAACGTGGCCTCTAACGTTAAAAGGGGGAAGGAAGCCAACGTTAGTGACACTCAACATTGTCACTAACGTTGGCCTAAGGTGCAATGTACCACGTTAACTCCCACGTTAATTTGGTTAACGTGGGAGCTAATGTAAGAGGCAAGGGTGGTCGACAACGTTAGTGACACCCAACATTGTCACTAACGTTGGAAGCAACCACAAAACCCCAAAGAGCCACGTTAACTTCCACGTTAACTTAGTTAACGGGAAGGGTAACGATGATGAGTGAAAGATGAGCCAACGTTAGTGACACTCAACATTGTCACTAATGTTGGGGATGGCTAAGAATGCCCACGTTAGAAGCCACGTTAACCTAGTTAACGTGGACTCTAACGTGAGACATAAGGGCACATTGGAACGTTAGTGACAATGTTAAGTGTCACTAACGTTCTCGAAGGTTGGCAAGGCCACGTTAGAAGCCACGTTAACCTAGTTAACATGGACTCTAACGTGAGACATAGGGGCACATTGGAACGTTAGTGACAATGTTAAGTGTCACTAACATTCTCGAACTCATTCTTTCACTAAAACGTTAACACCCCTAACGTCCTGAGCTAAAGTCTCTGCCCACTTCACACTTTCTCTCTGCAAGTAGAACCAAGCCCAAATGAAGAAGAGAACTGCTTCAATCTCAAGATCCAAAGGCCCAAGACTTGAAGAGCCAACTAGAAGCTGAGAAGAGTAGTATATATAGGAGTAGCTTTGAATTATTTAAGGAGTTCGAAATGTTCGGAAAAAGGGGAAAAGAGCACTACTCTCTGTATTTTACTCTGCTCTTCTAGTTCCATGATGTATTCTCCATCTTTGTTTTCATTTTCTAGAGCTATGAACAACTAAACCCCTTTCATTGGGTTAGGGAGCTCTGTTGTAATTTGATGGATCAATACTAGTTTTCATTATTCTTCTTCTATCTTTTCTCTTGATTTCACTTGAAAGCTTTCGATCTTTATCCCATTGGGTAGTTATCTTGGAAAAGAAGCTATTCAAACTTGGATCTCTTCTGAGCCTTGAAAGAGGAATGAAGAGATCAGGCTAGAAATGCTTTCTCATGCTGGACCAAATTGGGTTTGGATGGATATGTGACTATAATCCTCTCAATACTTGATTTGGGAAATGTATGTGGTATAATCAGTGACCACACTTCATCTCTTCTCATGAGCAATTGACCAAGGAATTGGCTATTGATCAAGATTTGAGAGATTGAATTGCAAGAAATTGTAATTCAATCAATTAAGATTGCCAAGGAGATCAATGAGTGCATTGATTGAGGAAGAGATGAAAATGAACTTGATCCGGAGAATTGTAACATCTCCTGCGCCCAATGAAACCCCCAATTCTGATCTCACCCATTCTCTTTAATTTCTGCGTTTACTTTCATGAGCAAACACCCCATTCCCATTTACAATTCTGCAATTTACTTTCAGTCATTTACTTTCAGCCCTTTAATTCTAGCATTTACTTTTTCTGTTATTTACATTCCCGCCATTTTATTTTCTGCAAATCTCAACCCAAATTCTGAATTCGCTCAACTAGAACATTCTTCTAATTAAAGTTGCTTGATCAATCACTCCCTGTGGGATTCGACCTCACTCTATTGTGAGTTTTTACTTGACGACAAATTCGGTACACTTGCCGAAGGAAATTTGTTGAGAGACAGTTTCCACCTGCATCAAGTTTATGGCACCGTTCCCGGGGATTGATTGTGCATCAACAATGATTAAATTAGGAGATCACTAGATTGAGCATTTTTGTTTTGTTGATTTAATTTTCTGTCTTAGTTAACCTCTTTCCTTCTCCCTCTACTCTTTTTTGTTCTTTGTTATTTACGATTCAGTTTGCTAACCCACTAACTGTTTAATATATTGCATCACTAATAACTAATAGTAATTCTGACAGCAATACTATCTGCACATATTGTTACTTGCTTGTACTTGTTGGTTGTATGACAAGGAGAAGAAACGGGGCTTCAACTTCCTTCGATTCTGAACCAGAGAGGACCCTCTTAGATTAAGGAGGGAAGCAAGAGGAAAACGTGCAATCGGTGCTGAAGAGGAGGAGGAACACTTTGAACTAAACATGGAAGGCAACATGGAAAACCAACATGAAAAAGAGGCTAATAACCATGGGGGAGGAGGTAGAGCAAATCATGCTGGGGAGGATAGAAGAGTGTTAAGCTCTTACATTAATCCAAACCCAGGCAACTGTGGAAGTAGCATTCAGAAGCCCACCATACATGCCAACAATTTCGAGCTAAAACCTCAGCTCATCACTCTTGTGCAGAATAATTGCTCATTTGGAGGAGGTGCTCAAGAAGACCCGAATCAACACTTGACCACCTTCTTGAGGATATGTGACACAGTGAAGTCCAATGGAGTCCACCCGGATGTCTATAGGCTGCTCTTGTTCCCTTTTTCACTCAGGGAGAAGGCATCCAAATGGCTTGAATCCTTCCCAAAAGAAAGCCTGACAAATTGGGAGGAGGAAGTGAATAAGTTTTTGGCAAGGTTTTACCCCCCTCAAAGGATCAATAGGCTGAGAACTGAAGTGCAGACGTTCAGACAGCAAGATGGGGAGACACTTTATGAAGCTTGGGAAAGGTTCAAAGACCTAACAAGGAGGTGTCCACCAAATATGTTCAATGAATGGGTGCAGTTGCACATCTTCTATGAAGGCTTGTCATATGAATCAAAGAAGGCAGTAGACCATTCCTCTAGAGGATCGTTGAACAAGAAAAAGACCATTGAAGAAGCCATAGATGTAATTGAGACTGTAGCTGAGAATGACTACTTCTATGCTTCCGAAAGAGGGAACACAAGAGGAGTGATAGAGCTAAACAATGTAGATGCTCTGCTGGCTCAGAACAAGCTCATTACCAAGCAGCTAGCTGACCTCACCAAGAAGATGGAGAGGAACCAAGTGGCAGCAATCACCACCTCCTCAACAACCCAAGAAGGAGTTGAAGAAGAAGTAGAGGGTAACCTTGAGCAAGCCAACTACATTGGGAATTCACCTAGACAGAACCATGATCCATACTAAAAAACATACAACCCTGGATGGAGGAACCACCCAAACTTTGGGTGGGGGAATCAGCAAGATCAAAGCCAAGACCAGAGACGTTACAACTCCAACAACAATACAGCTCATCAATAATTCACACAGAGGACATATCAACACCCCCACAACAACACTTCTCCACACCCATATCAAAACCACAACAACACCTCTCATCCTTCCACCTCTAATCCCAATCTACCATCAATTGATGACAGACTATCTAAGCTTGAAACCTTACTTGAAGGAATATGCCAAGAGATTCAAGAAAACAAGGTGTTCAAAGAGGAGGTGCGAGCCAATATTAAGAATCAGGGAGAGATCATCAAGAAGCTGGAATTCCAAGTGGGATGCTTAGCTCAGAAGATTTCCAAACCTACTGATAGCTTCCCAAGTGACACGGAGAAAAACCCAAGAGGAGAAGCAAAGAAAGTAAGATGGGAAGATTGCAAAATGGTCACTACAAGTGATCAAGAGGCTGAAGACAAGCAAGGCAAACTCTCCAAACAGCCTGAAGACAACTCAACAGAGGAAGATGATAGAGATCACCAAGAACCAGAAATCTCACAACAAGAGTTGCTTAAGCTCTATACACCATTTCCCCAACTGCTCAATGGTGCTGTGGGGAAGAGAATATACTCAAGGTTCCTAGACTTGTTTGTATCTCTGCATGTGAACATACCATTCATTAGGGCCATCCAACAAATGCCTGCATTCATCAAGTATATGAAGGAACTTCTTCCCAGGAAAAGCTCACTCAAATGAGGCCAGACTATAGTGTTGAACAAGGAATGTAGTGCCCTTATTCAACCTGAGTTGCCTGTAAAAAGAAAAGACCCAGGGAGTTTTCACATCCCCTGTGCCATAGGAGAAATAATGTTCGATAGAGCACTCTGTGATTTGGGGGCAAGCATCAACTTACTGCCATTATCCTTGGTAAAGAAGCTGTAGATCAATGAGATAATTCCCACAGATGTGGTCATCAGACTGGCTGACAAGACTCAAAAGCAAGCAATAGGAGTGGTGGAGAATGTGTTGCTAAAAGTTGGGAAATACATTCTCCCAACAGACTTTGTCATTCTAGACATGGAAGAGAGTCACACTCACCCAATCATATTGGGAAGACCATTCCTAGCTACAGCCAGAGCACTCATAGATGTGGAGCAAGGGGAGCTAATATTGAGGATCCATGATGAACGACTCAGCTTTAATGTCTTCAAACTCTCACAAGAAGCAGACCAAGAGCACAAGGAACCAAGCAAAGATCACAATGGGATGTTAAAGGAGGATGCAAGCATTGAAGCCCACCCAACCCATCTAGGGAAACTCATGCATGAGGAACAAGGAAACAGGCAGTTGCCACAGCTCACGAAAAAACTGGAGGAACCTAAACCACCAGAGATATGTGTAGGAAGCAACAAAACCACCTTAGAAGATGGAGTAATCAAGAGCAAGGCAATGTCAAAAGACACAAGGAAGAAGGTACCAAGGAGGTGGAGGAACAAAAAGATCCCTACGGAAGACTTCTCTCCAGGGGATAGAGTGATCTCAGCTTACTTCCCAGATATTCCCCCTAATTTCCCCATAGTACCATCTCAGTTACCTAAAGTCTTCACTATCAACAGAGTTCTCTCCCTGGAACATGTCGAGATCATTGATACAACCAATGGATACAAGTCCACAGTAAGAGGGGAAGACTTCAAGCACTACCAACCACCCTGATGAGGGAGAATCGTCGAGCTAGCGACGATAAAAGAGCGCTTTGTTGGGAGGCAACCCAACCTTAGGTAACTACTTTTTTAGCTGCATTTCAATAAAGATCACAAGTTGTTTCCCCTGCATTGCAAGGAGCTAAGTTTGGTGTTCCACACCAAAACAATTCAAGAGTGAAAGTGCGATTCTAAGATTGGTGTCCTACCAAAGGATGCTAGTAGAATCACACTACACTCTCAAAGCACATTGCTAGCTCTGACCAATCAAGGGAACTACTTGGATATAGATTAGTCTTTAGTTAATTGGTTGCTAACAGCAAGATACGAGGTTCTACGCATGCATGCAAGGTTTTGTAGTAGGCAAGGAACTAAGTTTGGTGTTCACACACCAAAATAAGTTCAGAAATCATAAGCATACATGCAAGCTGACTATTCCTCAAGTGCTTGGGAAACAAGCAACTTCCAATAACCTTGCATGAAGCTTATGAGGAGATGGTACACCTTCAACTAAGAAAGTGAGGCATCAAGAACTATGACAATGACAACAAGAGGGCAACTGGATTGGTGTGGCAAACCATCTCCCAAAGGTTGTATTGCTACTTAATTCCATCTACTCATCGTGTTAAAAATTGGAAGTCCGAATGCACTGTTAATTAATAGTCATGTGTTGATTGGAACCTAGTTCAACTATGCATTTTAAGTTTTCTGATGAAGAAGTCTATGCTTGCTAGTCTTTGTGTTACTGCATCATACCATTACTTATTGTATGCTTGTCTTTTAAATCAAATGAAAAAGAGAATGATTGTGTTTTAAATAGACCAGAGTGGAGTTCATGATATGGAGTAAGTTTCTGAGTCTTTGGTGTGATCATAAATTAGCTAAGTTGGTTCAACCATAAGGTGGGAATGACAACTATCTGGCCTGAATACTATACTTTGAATATACCCATGAGACTAAGTAAACAACAAGATCCTAATAAGAGCAAGGGAAAGAACACTTAAAGTGAAAAAAAAAGAAAAAGAGTAAGCAATAAGGCTAGGCACCAATGGTTTTAATCTTGAGGCATGTGTATGTGGTGTTCCTGTGTGAGGGATTTACTTGGATGAATAAGCTCTTAGGGGTGCCTTATCACTTGGTAACTTGGGTTAACTAACTCGGGATTATCAGCTGAAAGTCTACTATCAAGAGTAACCCTCACTACAGAGCATTTAGTAACCCAAAGTGGTGCTGGACACCAAGGTCTCAAGAAGGAAAATAAACGAACCAGATGCCTGTGGTGTGTATGTATGGGGGAGAGACTTGAGGGAGTAAGTCCTTAGGGGTGTCTCAACACCTAGCACCTTGAACCAACTGGTTCGGGAGTGTTGGCTGAAAGCTTATCTTAAAGAGTTGCCCCCTTACAGAGCACTTAGCCTGAAGAACACAAATAAGCCCTGGAATGACAATAAAAGGATCAATAAAAGTCTCATGGGATATAAGCAAAATCAGTGTTTTAGGACATGATAAAGGTCTGAAAGCCAGTAATGGAATGAACCTAAGTTGCTATGCATGAAACCACCATAAAATCAGTGACATGACTTCCACAAGAATGACTCATTTCTCTTGGCATTCCATTCATCATTCTCTTGTTCTAGTACTTGCTTAGGGACAAGCAAGCTTTAAGTTTGGTGTTGTGATGCCAGGGCATCTTGGCCAGTTTCACTGACCTTTTCTTTACTATTTTTAAGGTAGTTTCATGCATTTCCTTAGGAAATAAGCTAGTTTTGGGTAGATATTCACTTACACCTTGATTCAAGCATACATTGTGAATTTTACATGATTTCGTGAGGATTTTGCATAAGTTTAACAACAACTTGTATGTTGCATTACCGATGACTTGGACTAGAACTTTGATGCACTCTATTGCTTTATTTCAGGACCAAAGGAAGTAAGGAAGAACCACTTAGCAGTCATGTTAATCTAATTAACATTACCACTAACGTGGAATGGGAGGTAACTTGCAAAGTTAATGAGAAAAGTGATTGCCAATAACGCTCTCGAAGCCATCATTGCCCACGTTAAGAGTCACGTTAACTAAGTTAACGTGAACTCTAACGTGAAGAAGGGACTTTGAGCCAACGTTAGTGACACTTAACATTATCACTAACGTTGGCCCATTATCATAAGTGGCTATGTTAGAGTCCACGTTAACTTAGTTAACGTGGCCTCTAACGTTAAAAGGGGGAAGGAAGCCAACGTTAGTGACACTCAACATTGTCACTAACGTTGGCCTAAGGTGCAATGTACCACGTTAACTCCCACGTTAACTTGGTTAACGTGGGAGCTAACGTAAGAGGCAAGGGTGGTCGACAACGTTAGTGACACCCAACATTGTCACTAACGTTGGAAGCAACCACAAAACCCCAAGGAGCCACGTTAACTTCCACGTTAACTTAGTTAACGTGGAAGGATAACGATGATGAGTGAAAGATGAACCAACGTTAGTGACACTCAACATTGTCACTAACGTTGGGGATGGCTAAGAATGGCCACGTTAGAAGCCACGTTAACCTAGTTAACGTGGACTCTAACGTGAGACATAGGTGCACATTGGAACGTTAGTGACAATGTTAAGTGTCACTAACATTCTCGAAGGTTGGCAAGGCCACGTTAGAAGCCACGTTAACCTAGTTAACGTGGACTCTAACGTGAGACATAGGGGCACATTGGAACGTTAGTGAAAATGTTAAGTGTCACTAACGTTCTCGAAGGTTGGCAAGGCCACGTTAGAAGCCACGTTAACCTAGTTAACGTGGACTCTAACGTGAGACAGAGGGGCACATTGGAACGTTAGTGACAATGTTAAGTGTTAACGTTCTCGAACTCATTCTTTCACTAAAACGTTAACACCCCTAACGTCCTGAGCTAAAGTCTCTGCCCACTTCACACTTTCTCTCTGCAAGTAAAACCAAGCCCAAATGAAGAAGAGAACTGCTTCAATCTCAAGATCCAAAGGCCCAAGACTTGAAGAGCCAACTAGAAGCTGAGAAGAGTAGTATATATAGGAGTAGCTTTGAATTATTTAAAGAGTTCGAAAAGTTCGGAAAAAAGGGGAAAAGAGCACTACTCTCTGTATTTTACTCTGCTCTTCTAGTTCCATGATGTATTCTCCATCTTTGTTTTCATTTTCTAGAGCTATGAACAACTAAACCCCTTTCATTGGGTTAGGGAGCTCTGTTGTAATTTGATGGATCAATACTAGTTTTCATTTTTCTTCTTCTATCTTTTCTCTCTTGATTTCACTTGAAAGCTTTCGATCTTCATCCCATTGGGTAGTTATCTTGGAAAAGAAGCTATTCAAACTTGGATCTCTTCTGAGCCTTGAAAGTGGAATGAAGAGATCAAGCTAGAAATGCTTTCTCATGCTGGACCAAATTGGGTTTGGATGGATATGTGACTATAATCCTCTCAATACTTGATTTGGGAAATGCATGTGGTATAATCAGTGACCACACTTCATCTTTTCTCATGAGAAATTGACCAAGGAATTGGCTATTGATCAAGATTTGAGAGATTGAATTGCAAGAAATTGTAATTCAATCAATTAAGATTGCCAAGGAGATCAATGAGTGCATTGATTGAGGAAGAGATGAAAATGAACTTGATTTGGAGAATTGCAACATCTTCTGCGCCCAATGAAACCCCCAATTCTGATCTCACCCATTCTCTTTAATTTCTGCGTTTATTTTCATGAGCAAACACCCCATTCCCATTTACAATTCTGCAATTTACTTTCAGTCATTTACTTTCAGCCCTTTAATTCTAGCATTTACTTTTTCTGTTATTTACATTCCCGCCATTTTATTTTCTGCAAATCTCAACCCAAATTCTGAATTCGCTCAACTAGAACATTCTTCTAATTAAAGTTGCTTGATCAATCAATCCCTGTGGGATTCGACCTCACTCTATTGTGAGTTTTTACTTGACGACAAATTCGGTACACTTGCCGAAGGAAATTTGTTGAGAGACAGTTTCCACCTGCATCAGTTCACATGTTGAATAGATAAGCTTATAATCAGTTATTTTTATTTGTTGATTTAAGTTCAACTTTTACACTCAAATGCACAAAATTGCTAGCAATATGAATTGATCTTAGCAAAGGATGTTTGGAAGTGAGTCAAGTGACACTTCTATTAATTTTACTTCCTCTCATCTTCCACCTGAAAGCGCACGTTTTTTGGCAAATTTCTGCCATTATAATATTAACTTTTCTATCAACTAATGCCATAGATGGAATTTGCCTTTCACAGTTATGCCAACTGCTATTGGAACAGCAATGGATGTTAACCTGAGCAATGCATCTCTAGTTTTTATCTCTGTCACATTTGCAATGGTAAGTAGGATTTCTTTTCTTTTCATGTTAATTGAGATAAATGTCATTTTGAGTTTATTTTCCTATTTTAATGGAAGTAATCATCCTTCCGGACCTTAATTGCATTCCTTTGCTCTTTTCAGTGTAAATCTGCTGCTCCAATTTTTCTACTTCTGTTTGCATTTGCTTTCAGGTGAATTTCTTGTAATTACCTCTATAAATTATGTGATTATTTGAGAAAAGAAAAAATTAAATCTTAAGGAGCTGCTCCAAGAAAATTTGTGGGAGTATTATGAAAAGCAAATATTATTCTTGAGAGATCTCAAGTGACGTACTTCAGATAAAAACGCTCTAAGCTATATGTATACTTTCATGTATATAGCATTATAATACACATTATAATCCTACCTAACATTTAAATGTAAACATATGTGAGAAGGTTGGAGACACCAAGCTTTAAATTATCAAGCATCATCATGGTCATCTCTATTGGGATATTGTTAACAAGTACAAATGAGGCCCTTCATTTTTCATGGTGATAATTTAATATTTTAATATGTATCTCAAACCTTTGCAGTACTTTGAAATTTTTGCTGTGTAATGGATTTTGCATGGCTTTCAATTTTTGAATTTTTCTCATTTGAAATTATAGTTCCTGTGCTGTTCAGGTATGGCTTCAGGAATCAAAACCATTACAGACTAAACAAACCAACAAACCCTAGCAACAACATTATCAATCTTACTCTCACTTTGTAAACTTGTCTGTCTCTTCGAACCCTAGCTTTTCTTTCAAAAAGGCTTATGTATTATTTATTTATTCACTCCCTATTTCAATTTAATTTTGAATGATTTTTGTCTTCAGGAAGTGTAGCAATTAGAATCTTCTCTGGTTAGATTTTCAAGCAGTAAAACAGTTACTGCAGGTTAGATTCTTCTTTTCAAGGCTATGCATTGTAACTGTTTGTGATTATATCTTGCTTATAGAGGGGTTAACATTGCATTGCTCATGGCTTGTTTTTTTATTTTTCTCTAATAATAACTCATGGCATTGTTGCATTGTGATGTGATGTCTATTAATTTGTTTTCATTTTTATTTCACAGAATTCTACAGTGAAGAATACAATTCCATACTATAGTACTAGGAAAAAACCATCGACTTTGAAAAATGAGAGAGAAAACCTGAAAGATCAACTGGACCCTCGTTATAGTAGAAAAAATCAGAGTGAGGTACGTTTTGAATAATTACTTCATTCTATCCTATATCCTAGTCCAATATTACAAAGTATAGTTCATAATTTTAATTTTGCTGCCCATATCAAGTGGTTGCATTTTCACTGAAAGAACGCTTTTCTGATCTTTTGTTTCATATCTCCTTTCTCTTAATAGGTGAAAGTGGAAACTAAACCTGGAATTAACTTCCACCTGGAATTCTTGATGAAAGTATTGATGATGTAGAAATAGATCCAGTATCAAAGATTCAGTCATCACTTAATAGTTCTCTTGGAAAAGCTACAGAAACGAACAACATACATGAAGGTCAACTTAATAGGTTAGAGGAACAGTTTGTGCCTTGGGCATGAAGTTTGTCAATAAATACTAGGAGCCTTGAGTTGATAAGCTGTGATTAATTATCACCTTCCTATGTTGTTTCCAATAGAAAAATTGAATTTGGATAGTTTTTCACATGAACTAATTTCTGCCGCCATAAGTATATTATATAACCATGGTTAATAGGTTAATACTATATTATATATAATCTACTTCCTTCTGTTTATGAAGTTGCAGATCCCAAGGCCACGTAAATGGTTCAATAAAATCAATGGGGGAAGGAGAACTCGTGACAAAAGAAAAATTTGAATGTATAAAATCAATGCTAGAGGCAGAGTTAAGTGATATTCAGGAGCGGTACTTCCACATGAGCCTTAAATATTGGTGGACGAAATTGTGATACAAGAGTTCCAGGCACTGTTAGAGAATCTCACAACTCCGTTCAACTTAACCAGCAAGTGTACTGGGTCATCCAAGTAATACCTTACGTGAGTAAGGGTCGATCCCACAGAGATTGTTGGTATGAAGCAAGCTATGGTCACCTTATAAATCTCAGTTAGGCAGATTAAATTTGTTTATGATGAGTTCGAAAATTAATAAATAAATAGAAAATAAAAGGGATAGAAATACTTATGTAAAACAATAGTGGGAATTTCAGATAAGTGTGTGAAGATGTTGTGCTCCTCTCGTATCTCTATTTTCTTATTACATTCATCCAATCCTTCCTACTCCTTTCCATGGCAAGCTGTATGTAGGGCATCACCATCATCAATGGCTACTTTTAATCCTCTCAGGAAAATGGTCCTATGCGCTGTCACTGCACGGCTAATCTTCTAGAGGCATCACCCTTGGTTGATGGCTACATCCCATCCTCTCAGTGAAAATGGTCCAAATGCTCTGTCACAACACGGCTAATCATCTGTCGGTTCTCAATCAGGATGGAATAGAATCCCTTGATTCTTTTGCGTTTGTCATCACGCCTAGCCTTCAGGAGTTTGAAGCTCGTCACAGTCATTCAATACCGGGATCCTACTCGGAATACCACAGACAAGGTTAGACTTTCCGGATTCCCGGGATCCTACTCGGAATACCACAGACAAGGTTAGACTTTCCGGATCCCCATGAATGCCGCCATCTATCTAGCTTATACCACAAAGATTCTGTTGGGGAATCTAAGAGATATGCGCCCGGCCTAAGGTAGAACGGAAGTGGTTGTCAATTACGCGCGTTCATAGGTGAGAATGATGATGAGTGTCACGGATCATCACATTCATCAATTGTTGTGCAACGTATATCTTGGAATAAGAATAAGAGAGAATTGAATGAAAAGTAATAGTAATTGTATTGAAACTTGAGGTACAGCAGAGCTCCACACCCTTAATCTATGGTGTGCAGAAACTCCACTGTTAAAAATACATAAGTGAAAGGTTCAGGCATGGCCGAATGGCCAGCCCCCGGAAACGTTCTCAATGGCCTCCTAAGATGAAGAATAAAACAAAACTGAGACCAAAGATGAAACGTGGTCAAAAAGACATCTAATACAATAGTTAAATGTTCTATTTATAATAAACTAGCTCCTAGGGTTTACATGAGTAAGTAATTGATGCTTAAATCCACTTTCGGGGCCCACTTGGTGTATGTTTGGGCTGAGCTTGATCTATCCATGAGCTGAGGCTTTTCTTGGAGTTGAACTCTAAGTTATGACGTGTTTTGGGCGTTCAACTCCGGATCATGACGTTTTTCTGGCGTTTAACTCCAGACAGCAGCATGTACTTGGCGTTCAATGCCAAGTTACGTCATCAATTTCCGAATAAAGTATGGACTATTATATATTGCTGGAAAGCTCTGGATGTCTACTTTCCAACGCCGTTGAGAGCGCGCCATTTGAAGTTCTGTAGCTCTAGAAAATCCAATTCGAGTGCAGGGAGGTCAGATTCCAATAGCATCAGCAGTCCTTTTTGTCAGCCTTTTTCAGAGTTTTGCTCAAGTCCCTCAATTTCAGCCAGAATTTACCTGAAATCACAGAAAAACACACAAACTCATAGTAAAGTCCAGAAATGTGAATTTAACATAAAAACTAATGAAAACATCCCTAAAAGTTACTTGAACTTACTAAAAACTACCTAAAAACAATGCCAAAAAGCGTATAAATTATCCGCTCATCAAATATGCTGAGGTAGAAGCCGAGTGTGAAGAACTTGTGATGAAGCTCAAAGAGGTTAGAAACATAAAAGGCTAGCTCTCATAACACACCCAATTTCTCGCCCTTTGTTTGAGGCCACCAATCTCAGATACATTGTTTCACGAATTTGAAGTTGTCACATAGTTTTCAATATACAAAATAGGATATATCTTCTGCAATTAACCATTAGCTTAAGAGTATATAATAAGCACTATAGGAGTCATTGTAAATATAAAAAATTTTGAAGGTAGAATATCATTCAGCAAATGATATTGTTTGTCTTGGAATTTTTCATGTACATTATATATTTTTTTATACCTATAGGTCTCTTCCATAACTTCAGAAAAGAGGTGAATGATGGCTTGAGAATTGGTTTGGAAATGAGAATTGCACAGTTAGAGAGTGAGAAGAGTTCCTTACTTCAGAAAGAGGTGAATAGCTTGAGAATTATTTTTCACTTCTAAAACTTAGGAGCATCGAATTTTAAGAACTAGTTGTTAAGATAATTCATTTCCTATATTGTTTTCACTTTTTAGGTTAGATTGGTGGAAGAAACCAAGCGGTTGCATTAGTACTTAAGACTGATTTAAACTATTTTCAGAACTAGTTGTTAAGAACTAGTGTTCTCATCATGTGTCCTGTTTTCTAGTTTTCTAGGCACTTGCAGCATTAGTACTTAAGACTGGTGTTACCATTCAGTAACATACAGAGAGACTCTTCTTCCCAAAGGTAATTTGTACTCCTTTATGAAGTAGAAGGATACACTTCCAGTGGCTTTTATATTCAAATCCTGTATGCATGTTCCTTTGTTTCAGCTTCAAAAAAGTAAGATAATCTTGTTTAATTGATTTTGTTGAATGCATGTGACTGTAAGCTAATTAGCAAGTAGGCTTGGTTTTGGCTGGGTAGGAAGATCATTGATTTTTGTTTTAGTTGAATGCATATTGGTCTAGGATAATTATTGGTGATTATATGTCTTTGCATGTATTGTTTTACGGCTTGATTATTGATTCACTTTTTTGTGCTAACTGCATTTTTTTTACTTTTTCCCCCTTGCAGTGTGGAGTCTGGTGACATTGATCTATCTGAGATTCAAGAAGAGAACCAGGGTGATGATGGTGATTGAAATGATAATAATAGAGATGACGAGGCTGATATTAAAAGAGAAGCTGGTAGTCAAGAGGGAACCCAGCAAGTTGCTGGAACAAATGGTGAGATGTCACTAATCATTTTACCTTGACTTCTATCGTGTTAAGAGTCTTTAAGCTTAAATCATTGTCTCAACTATTGTAGAAAATGCAGCAGATGGATCTAACCCCCAGACGAAGAAACTAATCATAAGTGATGAATACTTTCAGAGAGTGACTAGGGCACTCATCATGCATCTTAGACAGCACGAAGAAACTGTTCTGCAACAAGGTGCCACTTGAAATATTTTCTATTTGTTATTGAATATTTACTTCAATCTGCTAGGCTCCGGTAAAGGAACTGTATACCTTTCAATCAAGTTCTGAAGCTCTAAAGGGCCTTTGTCTGCTCTACATCTAATAGTTATTTTTACAAAGAAACTCTTGCTATGAATATAACTAGCCTTTATATGGTGCCCAATGTAACAAATAGTATACTATACTGAACTGAAATTTATGCTACTTGTGAATGTTGCAGGAACTGGGTTGGCTGGAATAAGGCAACGAGGTTTGATTCAATGGTAGACCAACAAAATGAGAAAAACGCTTACAGTTCTATGGAGGAGGTTAAAGCAGAACTTTCCAGACTCAAAGCTATTATAGAGGTATACATTCGTCTACCACCCTTCCAAGAATTAGATTTACTTTGCTTTCAAACACAATTATTCTGGACATGGATGTGGTGCCGTAACTATGTAAAACACATACTGCAGAGTTTAATCCAAAGAAAGGGCTATTTGATAGTGCTGGATGATGGGATGCACGAAGCAGCAGAAGGTGCGGCTCCAGAGCACGTATCTAGAAATGATCGAATTTTAGCCGTGGCTCCTAATTATTACATTGATTGACAGCATAATGATGTGAGAACTAAGAAGTTATTTCTCAGATTCAGGTAACATTAGGATGGTCATCTTATTTTTTTGGGTATCTTTTTATTGAGATAGTGAGATATTGGCCAATGTTGTTGAAAAATAACATCCAATATTATAGGTATCATGTAATGAATATTATGTTTATCTATATGATTTTTGGCCTCTTTTTTTTCAATTTACATTGTTTGATGGAGGAAATTTAAAAAATAAACCTGAAGTATTCATTTTGCAATGGAGTAATTTAAAAAATATTTTATTTTATTTTACAGACAAATTTACAGACGAATTTTCTGTCTGTATTAAGAGTGTGAGATGATTTTCCAAGGTTCAAATTACAGATGGAAAATCCGTCAGAAAGTCCGTCTGTAATTACAAACAAAAAATCTGTCTGAAAGCCCATCTGTAATTACAGACGGAAAATCCATCGGAAAGTTCGTCGCCATTGGAAAATGGATGGAGAATTTACAGAGGGAAAATCCGTCGGTAACTGGTAAAAATTCGTCGGTAATTTTTTGACGGAAAAAAATTCGTCAGTAAATAATTTCCGACGAGGCTTTTATAGAGGGACAAAATCCGTCTGTAATTTCATCGGTAACCAAAAATCCATCTATAATAAAGACTAAATCTGTCTGTAAATCTGTCTGTATTAATCCATTTTCTAGTTGTGTGCCACCTTCTCCTGTAGGCATACACCAGAGGAAATGAATCAGGGGATTAGTGTCCTACCACCTTCCCCTAGTGAGGTCGTGCCATACCGGTCGGGGGATTAGTGCCTGATGTAAGGCCAAGCGTCAGTTTAAAATTTCTCAATGGAAAATAAGCTCTCGTTGCAAGCATTGTCTAAACCAACACTTAACCCTCAATCAAATTTTACAATATAGGATTGTCACAATCCAAAACAACTCTAAATCGAGAGTTTGAAATCCCGGGTCGTCTCCCTTAGACTATGCAATTTGATATCACAATTTTTGGTTGTGAAGAAAGGGTGTTTTCAAGCATTGAATGGAAAAATTAAAAGAACTAGGGAATAAGAGAACTAGCGATGGATCAAAAAGGAAATTAATGCAATTTAAAGGAGAAACAAGATAAAAACTAGTGAAAATGCGATAAATGCATAAAAGAGCCTTGACTTGGGAATGAGAATTAAGGAATTCTATCATCGTCATAACCACAACTACGGAAGTTATGATGAGTTAATCTCACTTCGTCAACCCCTAACATCAAGGAGTAAGTCAAGCAAGCATAATTGACCTTAATCCAAAAATCCTAGCAAACTTACTAATTAACTTAGTAAAAAGCTAGTCTTAATGGAAACAAGAGCCAACTAACAACCTAAGAATTACCACTAAATGTCGGACATTAAGACTCTAGTGGCTTAGGAACTCATTTCCCAAGCCAAGGTGTGAAAATCTACTCAAAATCTATAGTTGGCGTTTTCACAAACACATTGTGGGCATAAAAACTAAACATGGTGAATTGCAAAAGATAACGAAAACTATAACCAAACTATGCACAAAATCAACAATAGACATTCAATCAAGCAAGCATAAATCATAAAACATTAATTTATCAACCAAAAACTCAAGAAATCAAAGTTTCATATATTAACAAAGTAACTTTTAACTATGAGAAAATGTAGCAGGATTAGTGTAATTATAGAGGGAATTAAAGAGTACTTGCAATGAGATAAAAAAAATCCAAGATCAAAATTGAAATTAAAAAGTTCTACTATGAAACTTAAATAAAACCCTAAGAGAGAATAAGAAGAAAACAACTATACACTACTCCTACTCCTACGATGGTCTCAATATCCTAAAGTGAGCTGTCTAAGTGTATGTTCATTTTTCTTTGATATAGCCTTCAAATTGGCTTCAACAACTCCAAAAATTGGGCGAAGAGGCCACCAAATTCATGAGCCATGTGATATTTTAATGAAGTCACGTGCTGGAATTGGTGCGTACACACAGGAGGTTATGTGTACGCACACTTGAGTGTTTGCTTCTCCTTTGTTTTCTTCATGAAATCTCCCATTTTGTATGCTTCTTTCCACTTTTGCCAAACCATTCTTTCCTATTGGACCTGGAATCACTCACAAAATATATCACGGCATTGAATGGAATAAAAGTGGAATTAAAAATAATCAATTTAAGCACAAAATTGCTTATTTTCACATTTAGGTCTACTTTAGAAAGAAATCAGAAAATTATGCTATTTAAGTGAATAAATGTGAGTTTATGTGATGAAATCCATCCAATTCAAGCAAAAAATTATCATCAAATATGGACTTATCAGTGCCCTACGACCTTGCAAACAGAGAGAGAGAATGTGAGGGAAATCAGCAAGGGGTTAGTGCCCTACCACCTTCCTCATATCCCACACAATATAATCACAAGGAATGCAGGGGAATAAATCGAGTGATTAGCTCCTTACTGCCTTTTTCACATCCAAATCACCAATATCATCATTTATTAATTCATTCTCAACATAATTACATATTTCTATCAAGGTTACTAATATCAACATACTTACATATTTTAACCTATCCTATGGTCGTCTAGCCTACATTTTCACCATAATATAACACCCTGCCATATAGAGCTTTACGCTTAAGTCGTAAAACATATGTGATGTGGTATTACGAGCTCTAAAATAAAATATATACATAATAATAATTAAAGAAATTTAATACTCGAGGAGCCTTAAAGGATAGTTTAAGCAAATTCGCAAAAAGAAAAGCCCAACGCTCACGTAACGGAAACTTGCGTATGAAGAAAAGTAAATATACATATATATAATAAGAATGGAGTGTCAAAAGATATAGGATATCAAGCTCCTAAATCGACCCATGAAGCCAAGGTTGGCTGGAGAATATTTACATACATATATACAATCCCAAGTCTCCCAAATACACTCAAAATAAACCCTAGCTCTCCATCAAGCCTATATGAGGTACAAAAGTAAAGCACATATATTAAGGAGATAATATATATACATATATATATATATATGTATATATATATGTACTTAGCAAAACACAAAAGCCAACAACCCAACTTTGCTGAAACTAAAACTCCAGACGCCTAGCGTGGTGCCTTACGACCTGCATCTGAAAAGGACAACACATGTATGGAATGAGAACTGGAGGTTCTTAGCATGATAATAGTGCCCATAAATAATATATAAGGTCCCGGAAAAACAAGAGGCAATCCTAGAACTCCGACACTCTGAATTAAACTTCAGGAATAAACAAACCAGAAATTAGGTAAACTATCTAAGGTTCTTAAGTTTTGAATCTAATTGATAAACCCCAATTTTGTGGTTTATCTTGGGTTGAATTTAGGGGATTTTATCCTCTTATCTCACATTTACTCAATGATATAGCATGTTTTGTGAAATTATCTTAATTTGTGCTTAATAGTTAAAAACATGCTTTTTTGTCCTTAAGATAGCTAAATTTAATTAACTTTAATACCATTCGATGCCTTGATATGTTTGTTGAGTGATTTGAGGCTTAAGGCAAGGATTGGATGGAAGAAGTAAAGAGAAAAGCATGCAAAGTGGAGAATTATTCATGAAAAAAATGAGTATTTGAAGGATTCATGGCCACGCGCACGCGTCATCCACGCATACGCGTGAAAGGGAATTTTGCTAGGCGACGCATATGCGTCATCCACGCGTATGCGTAACGTTGGTCACGTGATCTCATTAAGGTGAATATGCTTGGGGCGAATTCTTGAGCCTTCCAGGTCCAAATCCAACTCATTTTTGTAGCTATTAGAGGCTAAAATCAAGAGGGAGAAAGGGGGGAGCAATTAGTATAGTGTAGGAAACATGCCTTAGGTTAGTTATAGAGAGAAAAGCTCCCTCTTCTCTCTAGAAATTTGGGTTCTTAATTTAAATTCATCTTAGATTTAGGGTTTATTTCTTGTTTTGATTTAGTTTCCTTTACTTTTCCTTGTTGATTTGCTTCAATCTTCTTAGTTTCTCTTGTTAATTTCCCTTTTTGAGCCACTTTTATATTTATGAACACTTTTGTTGATTTTAATTTCCTTTAATGCAATTTATGTTTTATGTTTGTTAATGTTTAATTGAATTGTTATTGTATTTTCTTACAATTGGTAGTTATTAGATTTATATGTCTTGCCCTTTTACCATGCTTTCTTTTTATGCCTTCCAAATGTTTGACAAAATGCTTGGTTGGACTTTAGAGTAGTTTTTTAGAATTCTTGGTTTGGAAAGAGAAATTAGGCAATCTTGAGTTATTAGTTCCCAATTTAGATTGGTAATCTAGAGTGATTAGTTAGTCTGGTATGCATTAACATTACTTATGGATTGGGATTAACTAGGCTTATTTGATTTTCTCTCGATGTTGGAGATGAATAAATAGGACTAGCTATTGTTAATTATTGTATGATAATTAATGACTAGGATAGAAAGCTTTGATTCTCAATCCTTGCCATGAATGCTTCTTTTTATTAGTTGTTATCTTTAGTTGTTTGATTTACTTTTCTTGTCATTTAGATTATAGTCTTCATATATGTAAACCACCCCTTGAACCTTATAACCGATAACACACATACTTCACTGTAATTCCTTTGAGAGATGTCCCGAGATCTAATACTCTCAGTTATTATTATTGGTTTGCACTTATGACAAACAAAATTAAACTTTGATTGAAGGTTGCTTGTTGGTTTGGACTATACTTGCAACGGAATTATTTTGTGAAAATTCCTAACCTATGGTAACCTTCTTTCAAGTTTTTGGCGCCGTTGCCGGGAAATTGTGGTTATTGTATATATGTTAATAGTGTAAATAGTTGCTCTTTGTTTGTTGCTCATTTGTGTTAGTAGTTAGGATTTTGTCTCTTTGTTTCTTATTAGCTTTTGTTTTTGTTTTCCCTTTTCAGATATGAATTCTCATTCCTTTGGCTATGAGTTTGGTTCAAATTATGTTGTAGGAAATGGAAGCTTCAATGAGGATTTGCATCAAGGATTTGGAAATCAAAGGTGGGAGGAGCCTCAAGCATATGGATACTCTTCTTGGCAATAACCTCCTCCGATTTTTTATGGATATAATCCAACTCCTAATGCAAACCAACCTAATGGATGTGGTGACCCTCATTGTGGTTGTCAACCTTACTCACAAGCTCCATTCCACCATTCACCTCCATATGATCCTAACCCATACTCAGCACACCACCCACCATATCAACAACCATATGAAGCATATTTAGAACCACCACATTTTCAACACAATAACTCCCAAGAACTACCACCTCCATATACACCATCTTATACCCTTACCAAGATGAACCACCTTCCAATTATGGAACATTCCTCCCAAACAATGAACCGTCCTTCTCACCATCACCTTTGATGAATGAAGCACTCCAACCCTTCATGCAAGAATAAAGGTGTCTTTACTCTCTCCTCCAAAAGCAAGAGGAAGAGGATCAAAAGAAGCTAAAGGCGTTGGAAGCCACGGTGGCTACCATGACTGAAGTGGTTAACCATATAGCCTCCTACCTAAGCTCATTCAATCAAGAGACTCCCATTGACGAATGTGGAGGAAAAACAGAAGAGCATAGGGATGAGAAGGACTTGGAGCTTCAAGGTGAAGAAGAGGAGTTAAAGCAAGAGTCACAACAAGTGGAGGAAGTTGAAATCATTGAAGTTAAGGAAGTAGTTAGATAATTGAGGGATATTGATCAAGAAGTGGATTCTATTATTAGTGATTTTTTGTCCACATTGATAATCTCCATGATGATCTTGTTGAGCCTTCTCCAGTTGAATTTGAAATGGATGTTGACATAGATCTTATGCAACCTCCAAGATATGACTTAATTGATGGGGAAGACTAAGAGGACATTGGTGAAGAAGCATGTGAACTTGAGGAAGCTTGGTAAGAGGTAAAGCTTGAAGAATCTTGTCAAGTGGTAGAAGCCCTTAGAAGAGGATGGACGGGAGTGGAATGTGCTTTATCAAGGTCATTGGAAACTTCTCTACCTAGGCCGCCATCTAATGCTTCATTTGAGAGGGTAAAACTTATATCCCTTAGCTTTATTGTCCCACTTGAATTTAGTTTGCTTGAAACGGATGGCAAACTTAGGGTGCTTTGTGGAATGAAGCGTAAGAGAAGGATGTTTAGTGGTTGGCGTTGTAAATCTAGGCTCATTATGGTTGAGGCTTTAAGGATTAGATGCAAAGGTTGGACGTGCTCAATCGGATAGGTCTAGGAGGATCGTTTAATTGAGAATTTGGCTTGCTTACCACCCGGATGGAATTGTGATAATCAACTTGAAGACGGGTTCACAAATAAGGTTTGGGACCCCGGAATACACCTCAACCATTATCAATCTTGGGGCCATGTCATTTGTTTGAATTTTCTTGAGAGCTTAGTACACTTAGTTTGGGATCCCAGTAAACATTGGATATGCAAGCATTGGTGGGGATTCAAGGATGAATACAAGCACAAGCCACCTTGACAAGCACCCCATCAATGGTCCAACTTAAGGACTTAAAATAAAAGTGCTAGGTAGGAGACACCCCACCATGGTAAGATATTTTCATTTTTCTCTTTAATAAATATTGGTAAAGTAAGTTTAATTTCATGTTTTGCTTAGTTTGTTGAGTTTATTTGGTAGTTTAGTATGTTAAATAAGATTTAGTGATGTTTAGATGACTGTTTGGATGTTTGGAATGCTTGGTTTGGTGTTAGAACTTGAAAAATTTTGAAAAACAGAGCACCTGGCCACACGTACGCATAACCCACGCGTACGCGTGGCCCAAGATTCCAACTTTTCACATGCACGCGTCACCCATGTGTACATGTGGGAACCCCTGTTCCACCTACCTTCTTTTCTTTTCTTCTCTCCATTTCTTTTCGTCTCTTCTTCTTTTCTCTCATATTCTCCTGTTTCTCCTCTCCAATCATCATCTACAACCACCATTTACCACTCCATTCCTTAGTTAGTTAGTTTAATTTTCTATTTTAGTATATTAAGTTGTTAGTTTAGGTTATATTTTCATGCTAAGTGTTGGATTATTGATTTGATTTATTAATTGTGCTTTTATTGCTGCTGATTACTAATAGGATGCTATTTTACCATCATCATTGTTGTTGATATTCATTGTTGGGTTTCTTTATTGAGGTTATAAATTGTTGCTTGGTTTTCAGTTCTTTATGCATAATGTTCTTGAATACCAAGTGTATGACATTGCCTTCAAAAAATTTTAAATATTTTGAAATGCATGTTTTGGCCACCATGTGATTTAAGTCATCATATACCTATTTTTCTATGCTTTTTCATACAAGAAATTGATGATTAGTGCTTAAATATTGCATTCTTTTGTGCTTAATTGGAAGATTTCCTTGATCTTTTAATTTTATAAATCTTGTAGGAAATAAGAAGAAAAAGAAGCAAAGAAGCACAAAAAAAGGAGAGTAAAAGAGCTTTGGGACACACTTTGAAGTTGGAGCACACTTTGGAGCCTTAGGCCACGCGTTTAAAAGCGTGGCCCATGACCAAATCAAAGGTGAATAAGCAATCAGTGCACACTGCCCTGCCCTTGCCAAGGGCAGGGCAGAATCATGATGAAACAAAGTGAGGTTGGAGCAAATTTTCGCTAAGTTAAAATCTGGCCGCTCACAGCATGACCATGCCTACTTCAAAGGGCTATAACTTGAGCTACAGATGTTCAATGGATGTGCTTCCAGTTGCGTTGGAAAGCTGACATTCAGAGCTTTCCAACGATATATAGCAATCCATATTTGGCATACAATTGTGGCAGGAACGAAAGGCATCTTTAAGGGCCATGAGAAAGCAAGAAACTAGGCCTTACTTTGGTGCCAAGAAAACCAAGGAAAAGAAGTAGCGTGTGCATCCACCAAGTTTCGAACTTGGAACATCACTTTTGGAAACAGTGCCCTGCCCTCCGCGAGGGCAGGGCGGCATTTTGGTGATGCACACAGGCGCACCATTCTGGCGCACCAAGGGACGGTTCGGTAGCACCAGCAGCACGCACAGGCACCAAACTGGCGCACCAAAAATTTCTACCCTGCCCTCCGCGAGGGCAGGGCAGCATTCTGCAGCACCCAAACACGCACGCAAGCACCAACACGCACCATTTTCTGCCCTGCCCTCCACAAGGGCAGGGCAGCCTCCTGGGAGCAACATGGGCCAAAATTCAATTTAATTCAATTCCTCACCAAATTGAATCAAGGCCAACCAAAACCCATTTCTCCTCAAATCCAAAGCAAGCAAAGCCCACATCATCACTCAAAGGCACATGAATCCATTAAATTAGGATTTTCATTTTTGTAATTTGTTTTAATTGCATTTTCATTTTTCATTTTGTAAAGCCTATATAAAGGCATCAATTGGAGCTCGAAAGAAGGAGGCTTGCTCCATTAGGGAGTCGTAGTAGAAGATAGCTCTCTCCTTTAATTATCATTTCTGTCTTGAACCTTGGATTGAGATTTGAAGGAATTCTGTTTCATTCTTGATCTAAGATTGCTCTTTGTTGATTTTCTGCATAATTCAGTGAATTGAGTTTTGGATCCAAGTTTTTCTCTACGGCTTTCATGTTTCTTTCTTCTTTAATCTGCTTTCTACTTTGATCAAGGAAGGGCTTGAGATCTAGACTTGTTTTCTAGTCTCTTTGATTCCCTGAGATCTTCAATTTTATTTTGCAATTGAGTTGAGTTCTTGGCTGCTCTTCTGTTTTTACTGTTCCATTGGTTTTCAATTTACTTTCAAGCAATTTAATTCTTCTGCACTTGTTCTTCATTTTACATTTCTGTTCATGATCCCAATTTACTTTCCTGCAAGTTAAGCTTTCTGCAAGAGTTTATGAGTTTTGATCTATTGCTCTCTTTAATTTCCAGCACCCAACCCCCCTTTACTTTTCATGCAATTTACTTTTCTTGCAATTTAAGTTTCAACTATTTTACTTTCTTGCTCTTTAAGTTTTCTGCCCATTTACATTCTACAACTTTATCATTCCTGCAATTTACTTTCTGTTGATCAACTTCACACAATTCACTCAATGTTAGCTTGACTAAACTAATCACCCACTAAAATTGCTTGATCTATCAATCCCTGTGGGATCGACCTCACTCTTGTGAGTTATTACTACTTGATGCGACCCGGTACACTTGCCGGTTGGATTTGTGTGTTGGAAATTCATTTTTCCACAAAAACACCATCAAGTTTTTGGCGCCGTTGCCGGGGATTGATTAGATCAACAATGATTAAGTGGGTGAGAAGTCTAGATCAAGCATTTTTTTTGTTCTCTGTTCTAAGTTGAAACCAAGGTGTTTGTGTTTTTGCCTCACTAAGCAAAACTCATTTCTGATATGAGTAATTCCAATTTTCATTGGTGTTGTGTTTTACAAAATTCAAATGGAGTTCAACTCATCTTGTGATCAAACAAATTTTCTGGGATATCACCCACCATCACAAATCTCTAATGGTGGTTGGGAATATCACCAAGAATTTACAGATTCTAAGCACTCCAATCCATGGAGATGCACTTCAAAGCCACAAGATGAACAAGATAATCATATGGGATATTTCTCACCACCACAAAATGATTCATACCATTATCCTCATGGTGGATGGGAGTATCACCAAGGAATGAAAGAGCATCCACCCTCACGTCCCAATTTCTCATTTGAAAGTTCTTCATCACTTAATTATGCCTCAACACAAAGTTTCCACCAAAATCCATACAAGTCACCCCATCAATCACACAACTCATTCCACACCCCTCAACACAACTTCACCACAACATATCCACGTCACCAAAATTACTCTCAACTTTCATCTCTTGAACCACCAGATGAGGATTACCTTCAAGCCATTGAAATACATAGAAAACTCATGGAAAGATACACACAACCCCAATCCTGGAAAGAAATCATCCTCAAGAAGATGAATGAGCCCTTAGAGCAAACAAGGGGGAACTTAGAACCATCAAACAGAGAGGATGAAGACCAATTTGTGGGTGAGGAAGTGGAAAAGCAAGATGAGGAAGCCTCTGTGTCAAGTGAAATTTCAGTGAAAAAGGAAGAGGTGGTGGAAGTATTTGGACATGAGCCAAGGATTCTACATTCACAAGAGCCACTTGAGGTGACAAGAGCACATGACAACTCACAACTCTCACAAACTTCCCTGGACCAAAACACCTCAACACTTGAATCCATGATTGAAAGATATGAAGAGGAGATGAAGAAAGCTTGGGAAGATCAACAAACCTCCTCCATGAAAGAGCTATTAAAGCAAATGTTGAGTGTAAAAGAGGAAGTGGAAGAACAAGCTAGTGAGGAGGACAATCAAGAACATCCAAACTCAAGGGAAATAGAAAGGCACATGAAGGACAAGCTCATTGAACCACCAATTCAAAAGGCTTTGGATGAAGATCAAACTCCAAAAATCACACAGCAACCATGTCTTGACATCCAAGAAGTGAAGGCAACTAACAAAAGCACCAATCCTGTCCCTAAAAGCAAGCTCAATCAAGCCAAATTCAAAAGGAAGCTTGATGAGGAAAGACCAAGGCAAGGGACAGTAGCTGAATTTTCTCCCCCTTGAGGTCATTCCTCTTAACAAACTGGAAGAAGAGGAAGAAAGTGAAGAACAGGTAGACAGTAGGTACATTTCTTCCCTTTGTTTTGTTTAAATTCAATAAATTGGCATATGGTTACATTCTAAGTTCGGTGTTGCCTTGCAACAAAATTGTTTTCAATCTTTTTGGATGATTGCATCAAATCAAAAATGAAAGTGACGCACCAAGATTCTAAGTTTGGTGTGCCACTTATTTTTCTATGCAATTCATTCAAGCAACACCACTTGTTTACATAATCATAACGCCGCTGCAGTGTTAATATTTTAGTTAGACAATTTTAGTTTTCTTGATTGTTTTAGTCATTTCCTTGTTTTTAATGCTTTCTTTTATTAACTATGTTTGTTAATACATCACCCAAACATCCTTACTCATGATAGATTCTTCACTTGGTGATTATATTTAACAAATAACAGTTTCTTTTGTTTAGTTTTAGTTCAAATAAATTGACATATGGTTGCACTCTAAGTTTGGTGTTGCTATGCAACAAAATTTGGTTCCAATGCTTACAAGATACTTGCATTAATTTCAAATGAAAGTGTCACACTAAGTTTGGTGTGCCACTTATTTTTTTATGCAATGTATCATGCACACCCTCTTATGTTTGCAATCAAAATGTCTTTGTCTCTTGTGCCTTGATTGTTATCTTTAATTTTGCTTGCTTAAAACACATGTGCTACTAACATATCATTGTGTAAGACATTCATGATCCTTCTTAGCCCCATAGCCATTGTTCTAATTGTTGCTTGAGGATGAGCAAGCATTCTGAGTTGGTATGGGAAGGAGAAGAATGAGAGGAAAATAACAACAATAGAGAAGATGAATTGCAAGGTTGTAAAGTTCCTTTTCCTCTCATTTATTTCCAGCACTTTAAATTGCATGATTGTCTTATTATCTTCTCTGTTTACATGTGTGGTATGACTAAGCATAGCTTGAATTTGATTTACAACATGGTGCTGTACCATTATGACTACCAACTTGAGTTTTGTGAGTTCAAAAGCAGTAAAGCATCATGATCATAAACAAACAAGGAATTAAAGAAGAATTTAGCATGTGCATACAAGTATTGGAAAGCTAGTATGATTGATTGTTGCTCAATTGCATTGGATTTTATTTAATTGAAGTTTTTCATTTTGTACATTTTGTGAAATCTTTTGAAATCATGAAAACCTTGAAGGAAGTAAATGCAAAAAAAAAAGCAAAAAAGGAAAAAGGGAAAGAATGAGAAAGCTGAAGGCTTTGAGTACCAATGGCAATTTATTTGCTAAGTGCTTGTGGTGTTTATGTATCAAGCCAAATGCTTGAAAACAAAACACTTAGAAGTCAAGGCTAGGCTCAAGTGCAAAAGCACTCCCTCAAAGCTCAAGGCTATGAGCATCAATGATTAGAGAGTCAAGAAAAGAAAAGAAAAATGAGCTTAATGAAGTCCTCTAATTAAATGCTTGTGGTGCTTATGTATCAAGTGGTAATACTTGAAAACAAAGCATTTAGAAGTCGTAGCCTTGTTATTAACTCATGGGGCAAAGCACCCAAAAGGAGAAGCAAAAAAAAAAAAATCAAAAGCTTGTTTCAAGGAAGAATTATAAGAAAAAGATTTCATAAATTGAGCTAGATAGAAGCATTAATCATTTACATTTCTTTTGTGATTGAAGCATGCATAGAAAACTAGCTTACCATGAACATTGAGTTGCTATTCTTCTTACCTTGGGTTGTCAATCTTTATTGCATGATTCTTTTCTTGCTTGAGGACAAGCAAGGTTTAAGTTTGGTGTTGTGATGACAAGTCATCATATACCTATTTTTCTATGCTTTTTCATACAAGAAATTGATGATTAGTGCTTAAATATTGCATTCTTTTGTGCTTAATTGGAAGATTTCCTTGATCTTTTAATTTTATAAATCTTGTAGGAAATAAGAAGAAAAAGAAGCAAAGAAGCACAAAAAAAGGAGAAAAAAAGAGCTTTGGGACACACTTTGAAGTTGGAGCACACTTTGGAGCCTTAGGCCACGCTTTTAAAAGCGTGGCCCATGACCAAATCAAAGGTGAATAAGCAATCAGCGCACACTGCCCTGCCCTTGCCAAGGGCAGGGCAGAATCATGATGAAACAAAGTGAGGTTGGAGCAAATTTTCGCTAAGTTAAAATCTGGCCGCTCACAGCATGACCATGCCTACTTCAAAGGGCTATAACTTGAGCTACAGACGTCCGATTGATGTGCTTCCAGTTGCGTTGGAAAGATGACATTTAGAGCTTTCCAACGATATATAACAATCTATATTTGGCATACAATTGAGGCAGGAACGAAAGGCATCTTTAAGGGCCATGAGAAAGCAAGAAACTAGGCCTTACTTTGGTGCCAAGAAAACCAAGGAAAAGAAGTAGCGTGTGCATCCACCAAGTTTCGAACTTGGAACTTCACTTTTGGAAACACTGCCCTGCCCTCCACGAGGGTAGAGCAGCATTTTGGTGATGCACACAGGCGCACCATTCTGGCGCACCAAGGGACGGTTCGGCAGCACCAGCAGCACGCACAGGCACCAAACTGGCGCACCAAAAATTTCTTCCCTGCCCTCCGCGAGGGCAGGACAGCATCCTGCAGCACCCAAACACGCACGCAAGCACCAACACGCACCATTTTCTGCCCTGCCCTCCACAAGGGCAGGGCAGCCTCCTGAGAGCAACATGGGCCAAAATTCAATTTAATTCAATTCCTCACCAAATTGAATCAAGGCCAACCAAAACCCATTTCTCCTCAAATCCAAAGCAAGCAAAGCCCACATCATCACTCAAAGGCACATGAATCAATTAAATTAGGATTTTCATTTTTGTAATTTGTTTTAATTGTATTTTCATTTTTCATTTTGTAAAGCCTATATAAAGGCATCAATTGGAGCTCGAAAGAAGGAGGCTTGCTCCATTAGGGAGTCGTAGTAGAAGATAGCTCTCTCCTTTAATTTTCATTTCTGTCTTGAATCTTGGATTGAGATTTGAAGGAATTCTGTTTCATTCTTGATCTAAGATTGCTCTTTGTTGATTTTCTGCATAATTCAGTGAATTGAGTTTTGGATCCAAGTTTTTCTCTACGGCTTTCATCTTTCTTTCTTCTTTAATCTGCTTTCTACTTTGATCAAGGAAGGGCTTGAGATCTAGACTTATTTTCTAGTCTCTTTGATTCCCTGAGATCTTCAATTTTATTTTGCAATTGAGTTGAGTTCTTGGCCGCTCTTCTGTTTTTACTGTTCCATTGGTTTTCAATTTACTTTCAAGCAATTTAATTCTTCTGCACTTGTTCTTCATTTTACATTTCTGTTCATGATCCCAATTTACTTTCCTGCAAGTTAAGCTTTCTGCAAGAGTTTCTGAGTTTTGATCTATTGCTCTCTTTAATTTCCAGCACCCAACCCCCCTTTACTTTTCATGCAATTTACTTTTCTTGCAATTTAAGTTTCCGCTATTTTACTTTCTTGCTCTTTAAGTTTTCTGCCCATTTACATTCTGCAACTTTATCATTCCTGCAATTTACTTTCTGTTGATCAACTTCACACAATTCACTCAATGTTAGCTTGACTAAACTAATCACCCACTAAAATTGCTTGATCCATCAATCCCTGTGGGATCGACCTCACTCTTATGAGTTATTACTACTTGATGCGACCCGGTACACTTGCCGGTTGGATTTGTGTGTTGGAAATTCATTTTTCCACAAAAACACCATCACTTTCCACACACAAGGAGTAGCGCTCAATGAGTGAACTGAGTGCTCAATAATTGAGCGCTAGGCAAGGAAATTGAACGCACCAAAAATGGCACGCCTAGGCTAGCAAGCACAGTGCTCAAATTGTGAACGGAGTGCTCCACTGAAGCATGCCTCCAACCAAAATTCAATCAAATGCACCCTGACCCATGCCACTTAAACCAAGCCATCCGGATCCACTCTTCTTCAAATCCAAAGCAAGCAAAGCCCATTATCATCACTCAAAGGTATAAAAGATAGTTAGAATAGGAATTTCATTTAATTGTAATTTATTTTTCATTTCAATTTTGTAAAAGCCTATATAAAGGCATCAATTTCATTTCACTAGGGAGGCTGGCTCTCCTAGAGAGCATTAGGAGTAGGAATAGAGTAGGAAACTCTCTTTGATACACTTTTATCTTTCTGCATTTTTACATTTCAAGTATTGAATTCAATTTGGCTTAGGCAAATTTTAATTTCCTTCTCTGCTACAATTTCCTTCTCTGCTACAATTTCCTTTTTTGTAATTCCACTTTCTGCAACTTTACATTTGAAGTTTGTTATGATCTGAATTAAATTTTCCTGTAATTTAATTCCTCTGCAATTGTTTTGAGCTATAATTTACTGCTTTCATTTAATTTTCCAGCATCCAGCCCCCTTTACATTTTGCTGCAATTTACTTTTCTTGTTCTTTAAGTTTCTGTCCAAGTTACATTCTGCCATTTACAATTTTCAGTCAATTTACATTCTGTTGCTTAAAATTTCATCCAATTCACCAATGTTAGCTTGACTAGACTAATCACCCACTAAATTTGCTTGATCCATCAATCCCTGTGGGATCGACCTCACTCTAAGTGAGTTATTACTACTTGATGCAATCCGGTACACTTGCCGATGAGTTTGTGTGGAAATCTAATTTTCACCCATCAAGTATTTGGCGCCGTTGCCGGGGATTGATTCAGATCGACAATGATTAAGTGGGGTGAGAAGTGTAGATCAAGCATTTTCTTTATTTTTGTTCTCTGTTTTAAACTGACACCAATGTGTTTGAGTTATTGCCTCACTAAGAAATTCTTCTTCGAGATATGAATTTCAATTTTCATTGGTGTTGTGTTTTACAAAATTTAAATGGAGTTCAACTTTTCTTATGATCAAAAATATTTCATAGGATATTATCCACCATCACCAATCTCTAATGGTGGCTGGGAGTATCACCAAGAAATGATAGATGATGAAGCAATTCACATGAGATATAATCCAGAATCGTAGGATGATTTATGTCATCATCCTCCTGGTAGTTGGGCATATCAACAAGAGTATGAACAATCAAGTGAAATGAACTATTTTCCAGAGCTACAAAGTGACTCATATTGCTATGATACTGACATAAATTGTGGCTGGGTAGGGAATTTCAATGTTTCATCTTCTGTTCATCAAGGAACATCATCATTTGATTGTGTTGTCAATACATACATGGAAAATTGTCCCCAAGGCAACAAGGTGATCCATACGGTGATGAATTCCATAATTCTTCAAGTTGTGCTTGGGAGAATCAAAATCAAAAAGCATTTGACAATTCATACTCCACTTATCAAGAGCTATCATCACTTGAGCAAACCTTCAATTCATTGATGGAAAGCTGTCAAACCTCACCTCCCAGTTTTTCATCTGAAAATTCTTCATCACTTAACTATCCCTTGACACAAAATCTCTTCCAAAACACACAGTACACGCAAACGTCCATGAACCAAAGCCTCTCAAGGCTTGAAACCATGCTTGAAAGATATGAAAGAGAAGCACAGAGATCCTAGAATGACCAAGAGAACTCTTTCAAAAACATGGAAGTGATGGTAAACCAAATGTTAAGTGTGAAGGAGGAAGTGGAAGAGAAAGAAGAAAAGGTCTCTTTGTCTAGTGAATTTTTAGTGAAGAAGGAAGAGGTGATGGAAGTATTTGAACCTGAAACTGCACTTGAAATAATAGGAGAACATGAAAACTCACAACCCTCACAAACTTCCCTGAACCAAAGATTCTCAACACTTGAATCTGTGATTGAAAGATATGAAGAGGAGATGAAGAAATCTCGGGAAGAACAACAAACCTTCTTCATGAAAGAGCTATTAAGGCAAATGTTGAGTTCAAAGGAAGGAGTGGAGGGGCAAGAAAGTGAGGAAGACACTCAAGAGAAGTCACACTCAATTGAAGCAGAGAAGTGCATAGAGGAAGGGCTCATGGAACAACCAATTTAAAAGGCTTTTGATGAAATAAACACTCAAACAATCACACAACCACCAAGTCTTGATATCCAAGAAGTGAAGGCAACTAACAAGAGCACCGATTCTATCCCTGATCCAGCAAGCAAGCTCAATCAAGCCATTAACAAAACGAAGCTTGCTGAGGAGAGGCCAAGACAGGGGACACTAGCTGGTTCATCTCTCCCCTTGAGGTCATTCCTCTTAACAAACTGGAAGAAGAGGAAGAAAGTGAAGAATAACATGTCAAGCTAATGATACTAAAAGAGTGCTTGTTGGGAGGTAACCCAACCTTAGGTAACATGTCATTTCTCTGCTTGGTTTATTTTCTTTCTTTGCTTTGTTTAAATTTCAATAAATTGGCATATGATTACATTCTAAGTTTAGTGTTGCCCTGCAATAATCTATTTTCAATATCTATGGATGATTGCATTAAATCTGAATTGAAAGTGTCACACAAAGATTCTAAGTTTGGTGTGCCACTTATTTCCTATGCAATCTATTCAACAGCACCACTTGTCTGTATAATCATAATGCCTTGCAGTGTTATCTTTCTTTTAGTTAGACAATTTTAGTTTTCTCTTTGTTTTAGTCATTTCCTTGTTTTTAATGCTTTCTTTTATTAACTGTTTTTGTTAATACATCACTAAAGAGATCCTTATTCATGACAGATTCTTGGCTTGGTGATTGTACTTAACATATAACAGTTCCCTTTGTTTAGTTTTAGTTCAAATAAATTGACATAGGATTGCATTCTAATTTTGGTGTTGCTATGCAACAAAATTTGCTTCCAATCTTTACTGGATACTTGCATCAATTTCAAGTGTAAGTGTCACACTAAGTTTGGTGTGCCACTTACTTTCTTTATGCAATGTATCATGCACACCCTCTATGTTTGCAATCACAATGTCTCTGTTTCTTGTGCCTTGATTGTTATCTTTAATTCTACTTGCTTAAAACACATGTGTTACTAACATTTCATTGTGTAAGACATTCATGATCCATGTTAGCCCCATAGCCATTGTTCTAATTGTTGCTTGAGGATGAGCAAGCATTCTGAGTTTGGCAAGGAAAAGGGAAGAACGGAAGGAAAAGGATAACAATAGAGAAGATGAATTACAAGGTTGTAAAGTTTCTTTTCCTCTCATTTGTTTCCAGCACTTTAAATTGCATGATTGTCTTTATTTTCTCTGTATGCATGTGTGGTATGAATAAGCATAGCCTGAATTTTGATTTGCAATATGTTGCTGTGACATTATGACTACCAACTTGAGTTTTGTGAATTCAAAAGCAATAAAGCATAATGATCATAAACAAACAAGGAATTAAAGAAGAACTTAGCATGTGCATACAAGTACTGGAAGGCTAGCATGATTAATTGTTGCTCAATTACATTAGATTTTATTTAATTGAAGTTTTCATCTGGGAAATTTTGTGAAATCTTTTGAAATCATGAAAACCTTGAAGAAGCAATTACAAATGAAAGCAAGAAAAGAAAAAGGGAAAGAATGAGGAAGCTGAAGGCTCTGTGTACCAAATTTCATTGTTAAGTACTTGTGGTGTTTATATATCAAGCAAAAAGCTTGAAAACAAAACACTTAGAGTCAAGGTTATGCTCAAGTGCAAATGCACTCCCTCAAAGCTCAAGGCTCTGAGCATCAATGATTAGAGAGTTGAGAAAAGAAACAAATGAGCTTAAAGAAGTCCTCTAATTAAATGCTTGTGGTGCTTATGTATCAAGTGGTAATACTTGAAAACAAAGCATTTACATAAGGAAAAGATTTCATCAAATGAGCTTGATAGAAGCATCAATCATTTACATTTCTTTTGTGATTGTAGCATGCATAGAAAACTAGCTAACCATGAACATTGAGTTGCTATTCTTCTTACCTTGGATTGTCAATCTTTATTGCATGATTCTTTTCTTGCTTGGGGACAAGCAAGGTTTAAGTTTGGTGTTGTGATGATATGTCATCATGTCATGTTTTTCTATGCTTTTTCATACAAGAAATTTATAATTAGTGCTTAAATATTGCATTCTTTTGGGCTTAAATGGTATATTTCTTTAATCTTTTGATTTGATAAACTTTGTATGAAATAAGAAGAAAAAGAAGAAAAAAGGCACAAAATAAGCTAAAAAGGAGAAAAAAAGAGTTTTGGGGGAACACTTTGAAGTTGGAGCACACTTTGATGCCTTAGGCCATGCTTTTAGAAGCGTGGCCCATGACCATGAATGAAAAAAACAAAGGCTAGCGCTCATTAAAGGGAGCGGTACGTTAAATTTTTCACTTTTTCGGGCTTTTCTTTAGGCCTTGTGACAGCATGACCATGCCTCTTTCAAATGGCCATAACTTGAGCTACAAATGTCCATTTGATGTGCTTCTAGTTGCGTTGGAAAGCTGACATTCAGAGCTTTCCAACGATATATAACAATCTATATTTGGCATGAAATTGAAGCACAAGTGATAGGCATCTTTAAGGCCCGAAAACCAACCAAGCAAGTGGTCACACGAAGGCTCGAAGAGGGGAACCAAGTAGCGCTCAAAAGTTTGAATGCTACGTTCACTCTTTTCACTTTATCGTGATTTCCAAGCTTGGGAGCAAGGGACTTATGCTATCCACACACAAGGAGTAGCGCTCAATAAGTGAACTGAGTGCTCAATAAGTGATCACTAGGCAAGGAAATCGAACAAACCGAAATTGGCACGCCTAGGCTAGCAAGCGCAGCGCTCAAATTGTGAACAGAGCGCTCCACTGGAGCATGCCTCCAACCAAAATTCAATCAAATGCACCCTGACCCATGCCACTTAAACCAAGCCATCCGGATCCACTCTTCTTCAAATCTAAAGCAAGCAAAGCCCATTATCATCACTCAAAGGCACAAGAAATAGTTAGAATAGGAATTTCATTTAATTGTAATTTGTTTTTCATTTCAATTTCGTAAAAGCCTATATAAAGGCATCAATTTCTTTTCACTAGGGAGGCTGGCTTTGCTAGAGAGCATTAGGAGTAGGATTAGAGTATGAAACTCTCTTTGATACAATTTTATCTTTCCTAATTCTTACATTTCAAGTATTGAATTCAATTTGGCTAAGGCAAATTTCAATTTCCTTCTCTGCTATAATTTCCTTTTCTACTACAATTTCCTTTTCTGCAATTCCACTTTTTGCAACTTTAAATTTGAAGTTTGTTGTGATCTGATTTAAATTTTCCTGTAATTTAATTCCTCTGTGATTCTTCTGAGCTTTGATTTACTGCTTTCATTTAATTTTCCAGCATCCAGCCCCCTTTACATTTTACTGCAATTTACTTTTCTTGTTCTTTAAGTTTCTGTCCAAGTTACATTCTGCCATTTAAAATTTTCAGTCAATTTACATTCTGTTGCTTCAAATTTCATCCAATTCACCAATGTTAGCTTGACTAGACTAATCACCCACTAAAGTTGCTTGATCCATCAATCTGTGTGGGATCGACCTCACTCTAAGTGAGTTATTACTACTTGATGCGACCCGGTAGACTTGCCGGTGAGTTTGTGTGGAAATCTAATTTTCACCCACCAGGTGCGCGGAATTACACTTCGCACAACTGAACCAGCAAGTGCACTGGGTCTTCCAAGTAATACCTGAGTGAGTCAGGGTCGATCCCACGAGGATTGTGATTTGAAGAAAGCTATGCTTAACTTGTAGATCTTAGTCAGGCGGATAGAAGAGTTGTTTGTTTGTTTTATTTGCATAAAAGAAAAATAAATAAAACGTTACTTAGTTGATGGTGAATGCAATGATATGAAGATGGTTAAGGCTTGGAGATACTTTGTTCTTCTAGATCAATCTGATCTCATTGTCTTCTTCAACCGTGAATGACTTCTTCTATGCCAGTCTATATGTGATCAACGCCGGTTGAGAGGTCGCCAATGCTCCTCCAGATCTGATTACATAAGAAGGGTAAAACAGTCTTTTGGTGCTAAAACCCACTTTCGGGGCCCACTTGGTGAGTGTTTGGCCTGAGCTTGATTGAGACCCACCAAAAGACTGATTGGTGACCTCTGAATCAGCGTCGATCACATACAGCCTGCGATGGAAGAAATCATTCACAGTTGAAGAAGACAGTAAGACCAGAGTTAATATAGGAGAACAAAGCATATCCAAGCCTTAACCATCTTCTTATCAAAGTTTACACAACTTTTGAGTTTTAAGTAACATTCTCTTTTTATTCTCTTTTATGCATTTAAACAATCAAACCACCTACCTTTCTATCCGCGTGACTAAGATCTACAAGATAACCATAGCTTGCTTCAAACCACAATCCTCGTGGGATCAACCCTGACTTGCTCAGGTATTACTTGGACGACCCTGACTTGCTCAGGTATTGTTTTTAATTTTGTTTAAGTCTTTTTACTTTCTTCTTCTTTTTTTCGAAAAAAAATTAAAAACAAATTTTTCAAAAAGCTTTTCTTTTCTTTACTTGATCTTTATTTTTGTTTTGAGTTTTTTGTTTGTGTTCTTGGTTGAATTTTCGAATTTCTTTGAGTCTTTTTCTAAAAATTCTCAAAATTTGTCTTTTGTTTGAATCTTGTGTCAATCTTTAAGTTTGTTGTCTTCTTGAGTCTTTTCTTTATAATTTTCGAAAAGTGTGTCTTTGGTTTTCAAAATTTTTAAGTTTGGTTTGTTTAGCATGTTCTTGTTATCTTTGAATTCTTTGAGTTTTGTTCTTGGTGTTCTTCTTGATCTTCAAAGTGATCTTGGTTTTCTTATTGTTTTGATCTTAAAATTTGTACGTTTGGTGTTTCTTTATGTTTTTCTTTGCAATTTTTGAATTATAGGTGTGTTAGATCTAAAAATTTGAAGTTTGGTGTCTTTTAGTTGTTTTTCTCTTTCTTTATTAATTCAAAAAATAAAAAAAAATCTTTTTTATCTTTATTTTAAAATTTATTTTCGAAAATTATAACAAAGATTTCAAATTTTAATTTCAAAATCATTATCTTATCTTATCTTAGTTTTTAAATTTCAAAATCAAATCTTTTCAAAATCATATCTTTTTCAAATTTCTATCTTATCTTTCTATCTTTTTAAAAAAAAATAAAAAAAATCTTATCTTATCTTATTTCAAATTCAAAATTTCAAATTCAATTTCAAAATCAAATCTTTTTCAAAAATCAAATTTCAAATCTTATATTTTTCAAATCTTTTTAAAATCTTTTTAATTTCTATTTTATCTTTCCTAGTTTCAATTTTTTAAATTCAAATCTTTTCTAATCTTCTATCTTATCTTAAATTCAAATCTTTCTTAATTAGTTAGTCATTTTTCTCTTTCTTCTCTTTCAAAACTTTTTAACTAATTCCTCTCTCTTCTATTTTCGAAAATTCTTCTACTATTTCTCTATCCCCTTTTTCGAAATTCAACAATTAATTTTCAAAATTTTTAGTTAATTTACTTTAATTTTCGAATTTAATTAATAAATAAAATAAAAACAAAAATATTTTATTTCTTGTTTCGTTTTTTACTTCTAATATTCGAATTCTTCTTCTCTTTCTTCTATCTTCATTCTTCTTTCTCTTCTTCACATCTCATTGGGGGTTCTCTGTCCTCTGGCATAGAAGCTTCCTTTCTTGTTATATCTGTGTTTTCTTGTTGATGACCAGGAACAGGGATAAAGAACCTCTCTTTAATCTTGTTCCTGAACCTGAGAGGACTTTAAGAAGGAGCTTACAACAAGTTAAAGCGCAACACTCTGGAAGAAACCTCTCTTAAAATTTTGAACTAGAAACAGAACACATGGCAGCCGAACCTAATCATGAAGGAGAGAGAATAAAGGTTCTTGGTGCTTACACCAAGCCCACCTTTAAATTCTTTGGCAGAAGTATCTCTATACCTGCCATTGGAGTTAACAACTTTGAGCTGAAACCATGGACTTCCACAGAAAGATCCAAATCAATTCTTATCTGACTTCTTGCAGATATGTGACACAGTCAAGACCCATAGAGTGAGTCTTGAGGTCTATAAACTTATGCTCTTTCCTTTTGCTGTAAGAGACAAAGCTAGATTGTGGTTAGATTCTCAACCTAAAGAGAGTCTTGACACATGGGAGAAGGTGGTCAATGCATTCTTAACCAAGTTCTTCCCACCTTAAAAGTTGAGTAGACTTAGAGTGAAAGTTCAAACCTTCAGACAAAAAGAGGGTGAATCCCTCTATGAAGTTTCGGAGAGATACAAGCAACTTATCAGAAGATGTCCAACACGATCTCAGACTGGACCACAATAGACATGTTTTATGATGGCCTTTTTGAGATATCCAAGATGTTATTGGATAACTCTGCTGGTGGATCACTCCACTGGAAGAAAATGCCTGAAGAGGCAAGAGAACTCATTGACGTGGTTGCAAAAAACCAGCTTATGTGCACCTTTGAAAGAAACCTGATGAGCGGATAATTTATACGCTTTTTGGCATTGTTTTTAGTATGTTTTTAGTATATTTTAGTTAGTTTTTATTATATTTTTATTAGTTTTTAGCTAAAATTCACTTTTCTGGACTTTACTATGAGTTTTTGTGTTTTTCTGTGATTTCATGTATTTTCTGGCTGAAACTGAGGGACCTGAGCAAAAATCTGATTTAGAGGCTGAAAAGGACTGCAGATGCTGTTGGATTCTGACCTCCCTACACTCAAAGTGGATTTTCTAGAGCTACAGAGGCCCAATTGGCGCGCTCTCAAATGTGTTGGAAAGTAGACATCCTGGGCTTTCCAAAAATGTAATAGTCCATACTTTGCCCGAGATTTGATGGCCCAAACAGGCGTTTCAAGTCAGCTCAAGAATTCTGGCGTAAAACGCCGGAACGGGCACAAGAATGGGAGTTAAACGCCCAAACTGGCACAAAAGCTGGCGTTTAATCCAAGAAGAGTCTCTACACGAAAATGCTTCAATGCTCAGCCCAAGCACACTGGGCCCGGAAGTGGATTTTTATGTAATTTACTCATCTTTGTAAACCCTAGGCTACTAGTTCTCTACAAATAGGACCTTTTACTATTGTATTCTCATCTGGGTAGCTATCTTTGAGTAGTCTTATGCTATCATAGATCATGGGGGCTGGCCTCTCGGCCATGCCTAGACCTTGTTCTTATGTATTTTCAACGGTGGAGTTTCTACACACCATAGATTAAGGTGTGGAGCTCTGCTATACCTCGAGTATTAATGCAATTACTATTGTTCTTCTATTCAATTCAGCTTATTCTTGTTCTAAGATATCACTTGTTCCTCAACTTGATGAATGTGATGATCCGTGACACTCATCATCATTCTCACCTATGAATGTGTACCTGACAACCACCTCCATTCTACCTTAGATTGAGTGGATATCTCTTGGATTTCTTAACCGGAATCTTCGTGGTATAAGCTAGAATTGATGGCGGCATTCAAGAGAATCCGGAAGGTCTAAACCTTGTCTGTGGTATTCTGAGTAGGATTCAAGGATTGAATGACTGTGACGAGCTTCAAACTCGCGATTGTGGGGCGTTAGTGACAGACACAAAAGAATCACTGGATTCTATTCCGACATGATCAAGAACTGACAGTTGAATAGCCGTGCTGTGACAGAGCGCGTTGAACATTTTCACTGAGAGGACGGGACTGTAGCCATTTACAACGGTGATGCCCAACATACAGCTTGCCATGGAAAGGAGTAAGAAGGATTGGATGAAGACAGTAGGAAAGCAGAGAGACGGAAGGGACAAAGCATCTCCATACGCTTATCTGAAATTCTCACCAATGAATTACATAAGTATCTCTATCTTTATTTTATGTTTTATGTTATCCTCTATAACCATTTATGTCTGCCTGACTGAGATTTACAAGATGACCATAGCTTGCTTCATACCAACAATCTCCGTGGGATCGACCCTTACTCGCGTAAGGTTTATTACTTGGACGACCCAGTGCACTTGCTGGTTAGTTGTGCGAAGTTGTGATAAAGAGTTGAGATTGCAATTGAGCGTACCATGTTGATGGCACCATTGATGATCACAATTTCGTGCACCAAGTTTTTGGCACCGTTGCCGGGTGATGACAAGTCATCATATACCCATTTTTCAAGCTAATTTCACTTGTTTTATTAGTCCTTATGCACTTTCTTGCATCCTAAGTAAGTGATTTGGAGTGAAAATGCATAACCTCTTTAAATCAAACAACCACCATGAAATTAATGTTAACTCATGAGGTTTAAGCTAATTTTAATTGAATTTTAATTGATTTAGAAGCCTTGTGAATTTAGTGATACTTGGAGTGGTTGTTTTGGTTTATTGTAGGTGAAGAAAAGAATAAAAGAGAAAAGCGTGGCCTAAGAAAGCGTGACCCAAGGAAAAGAAAACGTGGTCAAAAGAAGGAGAAGTGTGCCGCATGTAAAGAAGGGAGCAAGCATTGCCCTTCATAAGGGCACACTGCCCTCTAGAAGGGCAACATAAGGGAATAAAGCATGAAAGGCAACTCTGCCCTGCCCACTACAAGGGCAGAGCACAAATCTGTGCCTTGGAATCAAGAAGAACAAAACCTTGCCCTGCCCTCCACAAGGGTAGTATCGGGCTCACCAAGGGAAGAAAATCAAAGGAAAATGCCTACAATGCTTGCCACAAGAGTTGAACACGGGACCATGAGGAAGCAAGGAATTAAGCCTCACTTTGGTACCAAGAAAGCCAAGGAAAATGGGTAGCGTGTGTAGCATCCAAGTTTCGAACTCGGGACGTCAAAGTGGAAACACTGCCCTGCCCTCCGCGAGGGCAGGGCAGCATTTTGTTGTGGCACAATTCTGGCGTACCAAGGCACCATTCTGGCGCACCGCAGCATCATCTGGCAGCGGCAGGGCAGCATTTTGTTGTGGCACAATTCTGGCGTACCAAGGCACCATTCTGGCGCACCGCAGCATCATCTGGCAGCACCAGCAGCGCACCACAGCACCAATCTGGCGCACCAGATTTTTCTGCCCTGCCCTCCGCGAGGGCAGGGCAGCATCCTGCGCACCAAGCCTGCACCACGCCCGCACCACGCATGCACCAAGCACCAAATCCTGCCCTGCCCTCCACAAGGGCAGGGCAGCCTCCTGGAAGCTATTGTTTTTGGGCCAAAAATTGAATTAAAAATCCAATTTAATTCATTTCTTCACCAAATCAAAAGCCCATCCAAATCCCAAAATCCAAGAATAGAAAGTGTATAAATAGGAGCTAGTTTGATGTAATTAGGACCTTTTACTTGACTTTGGAATTTTGCACTTTCTTTGAGCTTTGAATTTTTGCAACTTTTCTTGGAGAAACTTGACCGAGATTTCAGAGAATTGGGGAGGGGAAGTGATCTCTCTTCTTCCTCGTTCTTGCTTGGGCATTTTTAATTTCCTTGTTTTGAGTCTTGGGTGTTAAGAATTGAGGAAATTCTGTCTCAATCTCCACTCAAGAGCTCTTTAATTTCTTTTCTGCATAATTGAATTCATTTACATTCTCTTTACTGCTTCTTCTTAAATTTCTTGTCAATTGCTTTGAGAACTTGGATCTAGGAAGGCAATTGAGATCTAGGCTCTGCTACCTAGTCTCTGGAGTCCTGAGATCCCAATTTCCTTTTGATTCTTCTATGAACCTTTGCTGCACTTAATTTCTTTACTGTTTGAGTTCTAATTGTTTCTAATTCAATTTCTGCTCTATTAACTGTGGCAATTCAATTTATCTTTGTTTAGATTCTGCAATCCCAGTCCTCAAATCCCTTTTACATTCAAGCAATTTACATTTCTTGCCATTTAAGTTACTGCAATTTACATTTCTTGCACTTTAAGTTTCAGTCATTTAATTTCTTGTCCTTTAAGATTCAGTCTATTTTACTTTCCTATCCTTTAATTTACTGCAATTCTCCCCTCTCCCTTTACATTCCAAGCAATTTAGCTTCTGTTAAATACAACCCACTCAACCAAAACTTAATTCGCTTGACTAAATCAACCACTAAACTAAAATTGCTCAATCCTTCAATCCCTGTGGGATCGACCTCACTCATGTGAGTTATTATTACTTGATGCGACCCGGTACACTTGCCGGTGAGTTTTGTGTTGGATCGTTTTCCACACATCAAGTTTTTGGCGCCGTTGCCGGGGATTGAAATAGATTGACAATGATTAAGTGAAGTGGAGGTCTAGATCAAGCACTTTTTCTTTTCTGTTATTTTAATTTTGACTAACACACTAACTGTTTGAATTTTTGCTTAAACTAACTAAAACTTCATTCTAGCTACAGATTGAAGTTTCATTGGTTTTCTCGATCTGTGTGTTTATTGTTGTGTGTTTGTATGTCAGGTACAGGAAGATCTTCCCCTGTCCTCTCTGAAATTGATTGATGAGCGGATAATTTGTACGCTTTTTGGCATTGTTTTTAGTATGTTTTTAGTATGATCTAGTTAGTTTTTAGTATATTTTTATTAGTTTTTAGTTAAAATTCACTTTTCTGGACTTTACTATGAGTTTGTGTGTTTTTCTGTGATTTCAGGTATTTTCTGGCTGAAATTGAGGGACCTGAGCAAAAATCTGATTCAGAGATTGAAAAGGACTGCAGATGCTGTTGGATTCTGACCTCCCTGCACTCGAAGTGGATTTTCTGGAGCTACAGAAGCCCAATTGGCGCGCTCTCAACGGCGTTGGAAAGTAGACATCCTGGGCTTTCCAGCAATATATGATAGTCCATACTTTGCCCAGGATTTGATGGCCCAAACCGGCGTTCAAAGTCACCCTCAAGATTTCCAGCGTTAAACGCCGGAACTGGCACCCAAATGGGAGTTAAACGCCCAAACTGGCATAAAAGCTGGCGTTTAACTCCAAGAAGAGTCTCTACACGAAAATGCTTCATTGCTCAGCCCAAGCACACACCAAGTGGGCCCAGAAGTGGATTTTTATGTCATTTACTCATTTCTGTAAACCTTAGGCTACTAGTTCTCTATAAGTAGGATCTTTTACTATTGTATTTTCATCTTGAAGACTTTGGTAGCCATCCCCATTCTTATGCTATCTTAGATCATTGGGAGGCTGGCCTCACGGCCATGCCTAGACCTTGTTCTTATGTAATTTCAACGATGGAGCTTCTACACACCATAGATTAAGGTGTGGAGCTCTGCTGTACCTCGAGTATTAATGCAATTACTATTGTTCTTCTATTCAATTCCGCTTGTTCTTGTTCTAAGATATCACTTTTCTTCAACTTGATGAATGTGATGATCCGTGACACTCATCATCATTCTCACCTATGAACATGTGACTGACAATCACCTCTGTTCTACCTTCGATTGGGTGAATATCTCTTGGATTCCTGATTGCATGATGCATGGTTGATCGCCTGACAACCGAGCCAACCATTCCGTGAGATCAGAGTCTTCGTGGTATAGGCTAGAACTGATGGCGGCATTCAAGAGAATCCGGAAGGTCTAACCTTGTCTGTGGTATTCTGAGTAGGATTCAATGATTGAATGGCTGTGACGTGCTTCAAACTCCTAGCAGGCGGGGCGTTAGTGACAGACGCAAAAGAATCGATGGATTCTATTCCAGCCTGACCGAGAACCGACAGATGATTACCCATGCTGTGACAGAGCATAGGCAACGTTTTCACTGAGAGGATGGGAGGTAGCCACTGACAACGGTGAAACCCTACATGAGCTTGCCATGGAAAGGAGTAAGAAGGATTGGATGAAGACAGTAGGAAAGCAGAGAGACGGAAGGGAAGGCATCTTCATGCGCTTATCTGAAGTTCCTACCAATGAATTACATAAGTACCTCTATCTTTATCTTTATGTTTATTTCTTTCATCACCATATCCATTTGAGTTTGCCTGACTAAGATTTACAAGATGACCATAGCTTGCTTCATACTAACAATCTCCGTGGGATCGACCCTTACTCGCGTAAGGTTTATTACTTGGACGACCTAGTGCACTTGCTGGTTAGTTGTGCGAAGTTGTGTAATGCCATGGTATTGAACACCAAGTTTTTGGGGTTCATGACCGGGGATTATGAGAGTTGTGAAAAGTATTGTTCACAATTTTGCGCACCAAGTTTTTGGCGCCGTTGCCGGGGATTGTTCAGTTTGGACAACTGAAGGTTCATCTTGTTGCTTAGATTAGGTATTTTTTTCGAAATTCTTGAAGATGAATTCTAGAGTTTCATGATGATTTGTTGAAGTCTGGCTGGCTGAGAAGCCATGTCTAATCTCATTGGACCGAGGTTTCAACTTATCATCACAAGAGCTTGTTGATTTTTATCAATCTTGCTTTTGGAGCAGTGATCTGCTAAGGCTTGGCTGGCCTTTGGCCATGTCTAGTGTTTTGGACCGAAGCTTTCTTTGAAAGCTTGGCTGGCTGTGAAGCCATGTCTAATTCCTGGACCGGAGTCTTAGACTAGCATTGCACTGATTCCTGGAATTCTCATTAAGAATTTTGATATCTTTTTCCACTTAATTTTCGAAAAACACAAAAAAATCAAAAAAATCATAAAATCCAAAAAATTTCTTGTTTAAGTCCAGTGTCTCATCTTAAGTTTGGTGTCAATTGCATGCATTCATTCATGTGTATTAAGGATTTTCAAGTAATTCTTGATAATTTTCGTGCTCTGATCTTTGAATTCAATTGACTTGAGTGTTTTGTGTGTCTCATATGCATTTTCATTTTGTTAGTGTCAGTAGTATACAAACTGCTAAGTTTGGTGTCTTGCATGCATTGTTATTTGATTCTTGTTGCATTTTGATTTATCCTTATTATTAAAAATCCAAAAATATTTTTAATTTGTGTCTTTTCAAGTCAATAATACAGAGAATTGAAGATTCAGAACATACAGCAGAGGAATTGCACAGAAAAAGCTGGGCGTTCAAAACGCCCAGTGAAGAAGGACAGACTGGCGTTTAAACGCCAGCCAGGGTACCTGGTTGGGCGTTTAACGCCCAAAAAGGTATAGTTTTGGGCGTTAAACGCCAGAATGTGCACCATTCTGGGCGTTTAACGCCATGATGGCACAAGGGGGAAGATTCTGTTTTTCAATGCAATTTTTTTTCAGGTTTTCAAAGTTTTTCAAAATCAAATCTTTTTCAAATCATATCTTTTCAATCAAATCTTTTTCAAAATCAATTTCTTTCTATTTTCAAAAATACTTGCTACCAATTAATGATTTGATTCAACATTTCAAGTATGTTGCCTTTTCTGTTGAGAAAGGTTTAATGTTTGAATCATATCTTTTCTTGTTAGCCAAGTTTTTAATTTTCAAAATCAAATCTTTTTTAAAATGTTTTTCAAATCATATCTTCTCAATCACATCTTTTTAAAACCAATCATATTTTCTTAACCACATCTTTTTCAAAATAATTTTCAATCAAATCTTTTTGATTTCTAATTTCAAAATCTTTTTCAAAAAAAAAATCACCTTATTTCTCTCCCACTTTCATTTTCGAAAATTAAGTAATGTTTTTCAAAAATGTTTTCAAAATTTTCTACTTAATTTTCGAAAATCACTTCCCTTCTTCTCACATCCTTCTATTTATGGACTAACACTATCCCTTAATGCAAAATTCGAACTCCATCTTCTTTGATAAAGTTCGAATTTTCTACTCCTGTCTTCTACTCTTCTTTTCTTCTGACACTTCAAGGAATCTCTATACTGTGACATAGAGGATTCCACATTTCTTGTTCTCTTCTCTTTCTTATGAGCAGGAGCAAAGACAAAGGCATTCTTGTTGAGGCTGATCCTGAACCTGAAAGGACCTTGAAGAGAAAGCTAAGAGAAGCCAAAGCACAACTCTCTTTAGAGGACCTAACTGACTTCTTCAAAGAAGAAGAACACATGGCAGCCGAAAACAACAATGCCAACAATGCAAGGAAGGTGCTGGGTGACTTTACTGCACCTACTCCCGACTTCTATGGGAGAAGCATCTCTATCCCTGCCATTGGAGCAAACAACTTTGAGCTTAAGCCTCAATTAGTTTCTCTAATGCAACAGAATTGCAAGTTCCATGGACTTCCATTGGAAGATCCTCATCAGTTCTTAGCTGAGTTCTTGCAAATCTGTGACACTGTCAAGACTAATAGGGTTGACCCTGAGGTCTACAGACTTATGCTATTCCCTTTTGCTGTAAGAGACAGAGCTAGGACATGGTTGGACTCACAACCCAAAGAAAGCCTGGACTCTTGGGAAAAGCTAGTCAATGCCTTCTTGGCAAAGTTCTTTCCACCTCAAAAATTGAGTAAGCTTAGAGTGGAAGTCCAAACCTTCAGACAGAAGGAAGGAGAATCCCTCTATGAAGCTTGGGAAAGATACAAACAATTAATCAGAAAGTGTCCCTCTGACATGCTTTCTGAATGGAGCATCATAGGAATTTTCTATGATGGTCTTTCTGAACTGTCCAAGATGTCTTTGGATAGCTCTTCTGGAGGATCTCTTCATCTGAAGAAGACGCCTACTGAAGCTCAAGAACTGATTGAAATAGTTGCAAATAACCAATTCATGTACACTTCTGAAAGAAATCCTGTGAACAATGGGACTAGTCAGAAGAAAGGAGTTCTTGAGATTGACACTCTGAATGCCATATTGGCTCAGAACAAGATATTGACTTAACAAGTCAATATGATTTCTCAAAGTCTGTCTGGAATGCAAAATGCACCAAGCAGTACTAAGGAAGCTTCATCTAAGGAAGAAGCTTATGATCCTGAGAACCCTTCAATGGAAGAGGTGAACTACATGGGAGAACCCTATGGAAACACCTATAATCCTTCATGGAGGAATCATCCAAATCTTTCATGGAAGGATCAACAGAGACCTCAACAAGGTTTCAATAACAATAATGGTGGAAGAAACAGGTTTAGCAATGGCAAGCCTTTTCCATCATCTTCTCAGCAATAGACAGAGAGTTCTAAGCAGAATAACTCTGATTTAGCAACCATGGTCTCTGATCTAATCAAAACCACTCAAAGTTTCATGACTGAAACAAGGTCCTCCATTAGAAATTTGGAAGGACAAGTGGGTCAGCTGAGCAAGAAAATTACTGAACTCCCTCCTAGTACTCTTCCAAGCAATACAGAAGAAAATCCAAAAGGAGAGTGCAAGGCCATCAACATGGCCGAATTTTGGGAGGAAGAAGAGGCAGTTAACGCCACTGAGGAAGGCCTCACTGGACGTCCACTGGCCTCCAATGAGTTCCCCAATGAGGAACCATGGGAATCTGAGGCTCAAAATGAGACCATAGAGATTCCATTAGACTTACTTTTGCCATTCATGAGCTCTGATGAGTATTCTTCCTCTGAAGAGGATGAGTATGTCACTGAGGAGCAAGCTGCTAAATACCTTGGAGCAATCATGAAGCTAAATAACAAGTTATTTGGAAATGAGACTTGGGAGGATGAACCTCCTTTGCTCACCAAGGAACTGGATAACTTGTCTAGGCAGAAACTGCCTCAAAAGAGACAGGATCCTGGGAAGTTTTCAAGACCTTGTACCATAGGCACCATGACCTTCAAGAAGGCCCTGTGCGACTTAGGGTCAAGTGTAAACGTCATGCCTCTCTCTGTAACGGAGAAGTTAGGGATCTCTGAGGTACAAGCTGCAAAAATCTCACTAGAGATGGCAGACAACTCAAGAAAACAAGCCCATGGACTTGTAGAGGATGTTCTGGTTAAAGTTGAAGACCATTACATCCCTACTGATTTCATAGTCCTAGAGACTGGGAAGTGCATGGATGAATCCATCATCCTTGGCAGACCCTTCCTAGCCACAGCAAAGGCTGTGATTGATGTTGATAGAGGAGAGTTGATCATTCAAGTGAATGAAGAATCCCTGGTGTTTAAGGCCCAAGGATATCCCTTTGTCATCATGGAGAGGAAGCATGAAGAGCTTCTCTCAAAACAGAGCCCCCACAGTCAAACTCTAAGTTTGGTGTTGGGAGGCCACAACCAAACTCTAAGTTTGGTGTTGAACCCCCACATTCAAACTCTAAGTTTGGTGTTGGGAGGTCCCAACATAGCTCTGAGCATTTCTGAGGCTCCATGAGAGTCCTCTGTCAAGCTAATGACATTAAAGAAGCGCTTGTTGGGAGGCAACCCAATGTTTTATAATTAACTATTTTCCTTTGTTATTTTCTTTTTTTTTTTTCAGGTTGATGATCATGAGGAGTCACAAAATCAATGAAAAAAGCAAAAACAGAATGAAAAACAGGAAGAAAAATAGCACACCCTGGAGGATGCACCCACTGGCGTTTAAACGCCAGTGAGGTTAGCTGTTGGGCGTTTAACGCCCACTCTGGCACCATTCTGGGCGTTTAACGCCAGAAAGGGGCACCAGACTGGCGTTAAACGCCAGAAATGGGCAAGAAGCTGGCGTTAAACGCCAGAAATGGGCACCAGCCCGGCGTTTAACACCAGAAATGGCTAAAAACGTGATTTTGTTTGCCATTTGGTGCAGGGATGACCTTTCCTTGACACCTCAGGATCTGTGGACCCCACAGGATCCCCACTTACCCTACCACTCTCTCTCTTCTTCTTCACCCATTCACCAATCACCTCAACACCTCTTCCCCAAAAACCTTTCACCTATCAAATCCCATCTTTCTCTTCACCACTCACATCCATCCTTCATAAAACCCCACCTACCTCACCATTCAAATTCAAACCACTTTCCCTCCCAACACCCACCCTCAAATGGCCGAACCCTCCATCCCCCCTCTCCTATATAAACCCTCCTTCACTCCTTCATTTTCCCACAACATACACACCACTTCTCCCCTTCTTGGCCGAAAATTAAAGCCATTCCCTTTCCCCTCATTTCTTCTTCTTCTACTCTCTTCTTTCTTCTTTTGCTCGAGGACGAGCAAGCATTTTAAGTTTGGTGTGGTAAAAGCATTGCTTTTTGTTTTTCCATAACCATTTATGGCATCCAAGGCCGGAGAAACCTCTAGAAAGAGGAAAGGGAAGGCAAAAGCTTCCACCTCCGAGTCATGGGAGATGGAAAGATTCATCTCAAAGGTGCATCAAGACCACTTCTATGAAGTTGTGGCCTTGAAGAAGGTGATCCCCGAGGTCCCTTTTTCACTCAATAAGGGTGAATATCCGGAGATCCGACATGAGATCCGAAGAAGAGGTTGGGAAGTTCTTACTAACCCCATTCAACAAGTTGGAATCTTGATGGTTCAAGAGTTCTATGCCAATGCATGGATCACCAAGAACCATGACCAAAGTGTGAACCCGAATCCAAAGAATTATCTTACTATGGTTCGGGGGAAATACTTGGATTTTAGTCCGGAAAGTGTGAGGGTGGCGTTCAACTTGCCTATGATGCAAGGAGATGAACATCCTTACACTAGAAGGGTCAACTTTGATCAAAGGTTGGACCAAGTCCTCACAGTCATATGTAAAGAGGGCGCCCAATGGAAGAGAGATTCAAGAGGAAAGCCGGTTCAATTGAGAAGGCATGACCTCAAACCCGTGGCTAGAGGATGGTTGGAGTTCATCCAACGCTCAATCATTCCCACTAGCAACCGGTCCGAAGTTACCATAGACCGGGCTATCATGATCCATAGCATCATGATTGGAGAAGAAATAGAAGTTCATGAGGTTATAGCCCAAGAACTCTATAAGGTGGCGGACAAGTCCTCTACCTTGGCAAGGTTAGCCTTCCCTCATCTCATTTGTCACCTCTGTTATTCAGTTGGAGTTAACATAGAGGGAGACATCCCTATTGATGAGGACAAGCCCATCACTAAGAAGAGGATGGAGCACACAAGAGACCCCACTCATCATGAAATCCCTGAGATTCCTCAAGGGATGCACTTTCCTCCACAAAACTATTGGGAGCAACTAAACACCTCCCTAGGAGAATTGAGTTCCAACATGGGTCAACTAAGGGTGGAGCATCAAGAACACTCCATCATCCTCCATGAAATTAGAGAAGATCAAAGAATCATGAGGGAGGAGCAACAAAGACAAGGAAGAGACATTGAGGAGCTCAAGCACTCCATAGGATCTTCAAGAGGAAGAAAGAGCCGCCATCACTAAGGTGGACCCGTTCCTTAATTTCCTTGTTCTTTATTCTTCTGTTTTTCGAATTCTAGTGCTTATGTTTATCTATGTTTGTGTCTTGTGATCATTAGTGTCTTAGTGTCTATGCCTTAAAGTTATGAATGTCCTATGAATCCATCACCTCTCTTAATAAAAACGTGCTTAATTGAAAAAGAAAAAGAATTGCATGAATTTTGAATTTTATAACAGTTTAATTATTTTGATGTGGTGGCAATATTTTTGTTTTCTGAATGTATGCTTAAACAGTGCATATGTATCTTGAATTTGTGGTTCATGAATGTTGGCTCTTGAAAGAATGATGAAAAACGAGACATGTTACTGAGGATCTGAAAAATGATTACAATGATTCTTGAAGCAAGAAAAAGCATTTCCATTAAAAAAAAAATCGAAAAAAAGAGAGAAAAGAAAGAAAAATAAAGTTGTGATCCAAGGCAATAAGAGTGTGCTTAAGAACCCTGGACACCTCTAATTGGGGACTCTAGCAAAGCTGAGTCACAATCTAAAAAGGTTCACCCAATTATGTGTCTGTGGCATGTATGTATCCGGTGGTAATACTGGAAGACAGAGTGCTTTGGGCCACGGCCAAGACTCAATAAGTAGCTATGTTCAAGAATCATCATACTTAACTAGGAGAATCAATAACACTATCTGGATTCTGAGTTCCTAAAGAAGCCAATCATTCTGAATTTCAAAGGATAGAGTGAGATGCCAAAACTGTTCAGAGGCAAAAAGCTAAAAGCCCCGCCCATCTAATTAATACTGATCTTCACAGATTTTTTGGGATTCATTGCATATTCTCTTCTTTTTATCTTATTTGATTTTCAGTTGCTTGAGGACAAGCAACAATTTAAGTTTGGTGTTGTGATGAGCGGATAATTTGTACGCTTTTTGGCATTGTTTTTAGTATGTTTTTAGTATGATCTAGTTAGTTTTTAGTATATTTTTATTAGTTTTTAGTTAAAATTCACTTTTCTGGACTTTACTATGAGTTTGTGTGTTTTTCTGTGATTTCAGGTATTTTCTGGCTGAAATTGAGGGACCTGAGCAAAAATCTGATTCAGAGACTAAAAAGGACTGCAGATGCTGTTGGATTCTGACCTCCCTGCACTCGAAGTGGATTTTCTGGAGCTACAGAAGCCCAATTGGCGCGCTCTCAATGGCGTTGGAAAGTAGACATCCTGGGATTTCCAGCAATATATGATAGTCCATACTTTGCCTAAGATTTGATGGCCCAAACCGGCGTTCAAAGTCACCCTCAAGATTTCCAGCGTTAAACGCCGGAACTGGCACCCAAATGGGAGTTAAACGCCCAAACTGGCATAAAAGCTGGCGTTTAACTCCAAGAAGAGTCTCTACACGAAAATGCTTCATTGCTCAGCCCAAGCACACACCAAGTGGGCCCGGAAGTGGATTTTTATGTCATTTACTCATTTCTGTAAACCTTAGGCTACTAGTTCTCTATAAGTAGGACCTTTTACTATTGTATTTTCATCTTGAAGACTTTGGTAGCCATCCCCATTCTTATGCTATCTTAGATCATTGGGAGGCTGGCCTCACGGCCATGCCTAGACCTTGTTCTTATGTAATTTCAACGGTGGAGCTTCTACACACCATAGATTAAGGTGTGGAGCTCTGCTGTACCTCGAGTATTAATGTAATTACTATTGTTCTTCTATTCAATTCCGCTTGTTCTTGTTCTAAGATATCACTTGTTCTTCAACTTGATGAATGTGATGATCCGTGACACTCATCATCATTCTCACCTATGAACATGTGACTGACAATCACCTCTGTTCTACCTTCGATTGGGTGAATATCTCTTGGATTCCTGATTGCACGATGCATGGTTGATCGCCTGACAACCGAGCCAACCATTTCGTGAGATCAGAGTCTTCGTGGTATAGGATAGAACTGATGGCGGCATTCAAGAGAATCCGGAAGGTCTAACCTTGTCTGTGGTATTTTGAGTAGGATTCAATGATTGAATGGCTGTGACGTGCTTCAAACTCCTAGCAGGCGGGGCGTTAGTGACAGACGCAAAAGAATCGATGGATTCTATTCCGGTCTGACCGAGAACCGACAGATGATTACCCATGCTGTGACAGAGCATAGGCAACGTTTTCACTGAGAGGATGGGAGGTAGCCACTGACAACGGTGAAACCCTACATGAGCTTGCCATGGAAAGGAGTAAGAAGGATTGGATGAAGACAGTAGGAAAGCAGAGAGACGGAAGGGAAGGCATCTTCATGCGCTTATCTGAAGTTCCTACCAATGAATTACATAAGTACCTCTATCTTTATCTTTATGTTTATTTCGTTCATCACCATATCCATTTGAGTTTGCCTGACTAAGATTTACAAGATGACCATAGCTTGCTTCATACTAACAATCTCCGTAGGATCGACCCTTACTCGCGTAAGGTTTATTACTTGGACGACCCAGTGCACTTGCTGGTTAGTTGTGCGAAGTTGTGTAATGCCATGGTATTGAACAGCAAGTTTTTGGGGTTCATGACCGGGGATTATGAGAGTTGTGAAAAGTATTGTTCACAATTTCGCGCACCATTGATCAAAGAACTCTTCGAAGAATAAGAAGAGCTGAAAGAGGGAAGAACGTTATTGGAGAGGAAGAATCTGAGGAGGAATTCCAAGAAATGGAAGGAGATCCATCAAATCTCAATCAACCAGGAGGAGGGGCCAACAATAACCAACAGCAAAGAAGAGTTCTGGCTTCATATACATTTGCAAATGCTAGACACTGTGGAAGTAGCATTCTTACTCCTAATGTCAATGCAAACAATTTTGAACTAAAGCCACAACTCATCACTTTGGTTCAAAACAACTATTCTTTTGGAGGAGGACCTTTGGAGGACCCAAATCAACATTTATCTACCTTCTTGAGAATCTGTGACACTGTGAAAACCAATGGTGTGCCTCCTGACAGCTACAAGTTGTTGCTCTTTCCATTTTCTCTCAGAGATAAAGCCACTCAATGGCTAGAGACCTTTCCAAAAGAAAGCATCAACACTTGGGATGACTTGGTAAGCAAGTTTCTTGCCAAATTTTATCCCCCTCAGAGAATCCTAAGATTGAAGACTGAGGTGCAGACATTCACTCAAATGGAGGCTGAAAACTTATATGAAGCATGGGAAAGATATAAGGCATTATTGAGGAAATGTCCACCCGAGATGTTCACTGAGTGGGACAAGCTGCAGAACTTCTATGAGGGACTCACTCTTAAGGCTCAAGAAGCACTTGATCATTCAGCTGGAGGCTCTTTGCAACTCATGAAAACTACAGAGGAAGCTCAAAACCTCATTGATATGGTGGCCAATAACCAATATTTCTTTGCTCATCAAAGACAACGCCAACCATCACAAAGAAGAGGAGTAATAGAGTTGGAAGGAGTGGATTCAATTCTAGCTCAGAACAAGATAATGCAGCAGCAAATTCAACAACAGTTTGAGCAAACGGCCAAAAGGATTGATGGCTTGCAAGTTGCATCAGTGAGTGCCACAAGCCAACCACCAACTACTTGGGTGCAAAGTGAAGAAACTCAAGAGGAGAAACAGCAAGAGCAAGTCCAATACATGCACAACCAAAATCCTGGAACAAATGAAGTCTATGGTGATACTTACAATCCATCTTGGAAGAACCATCCCAACTTCAGATGGGGAGACAACCATAATCAAAACCAACAACCATGGCAAAGAAACTCAAGTCAGAACAATTGGAAAAGCACAAACCACAAGCCCCAGCCAAACACTAACCAAAATACATACAGAAAACCACAAAATAATTACCCCAACTCTAACCATTATCCACCCAATAACCACCCAACAAATCAAAATACCTATCATCATCCATCAACACCCCAAAACCAACCAATCTCACAAGACTCTCAGAGGATCACTAATCTAGAGATGCTCATGGAGAAAATGATGAAGAACCAAGAATTGACAACAAAGAACCAAGAAGCTTCCATGAAGAACTTAGAAAGGCAAATTGGGCAAATTTCCAAACAGATTTCTGTTGAAAAACCATCAAGCTCACTACCAAGTGACACCATTCCCAACCCAAAGGAAGAATGCAAGGTCGTGCAACTAAGAAGTGGAAAAGTGTTAGTGGATGGTAACCAAGGAGCAACCAAGAATAATGACAATGAGCCAACAGAGAATGATGAAGCCATCAACAAGGACATGATAAGCAAGAATGTCCCAGAAAAACTCACAGAGGAAAACAACGAACCACAGAATCTAAAGAAAGGAAAGCAGATCATGGAAGAACCAAATCCAAAACAACATCAAGTGGAGAAGAGCTCAACACCACCACTACCGTATCCACAGAGATTCCACAAAGAGACAAAGGATCAGCATTTCCACAAATTTCTTGAGACTTTCAAGAAGCTGGAAATCAACATACCTTTAGCTGAGGCATTGGAGCAAATGCCTCTGTATGCCAAGTTCTTGAAGGAGCTCATCAACAAGAAGAGAAGTTGGAATGAAAAGGAGACTGTAACGCTTAGTGAAGAATGCAGTGCACTCATTAAAAAGGGACTCCCTCCCAAGCTTGAAGATCCTGGAGGTTTCTTCCTACCCTGCACTATTGGAAACCTTTTCATCAACAAGGGAATGTGTGATTTAGGAGCAAGCATAAATCTAATCCCATCTTCTTTAGTGTAAAAGCTTGGCATAGAGGAGGTGAAACCAATACAGATGTCCTTGGAGTTGGTGGACCAATCAGTAGTATATCCTAAAGGGCTGATTGAGAACCTTTTAGTTAAGATTGACAAGTTCATCTATCCTGCGGATTTTGTGATCCTGGATTATTCAGAAAATGGAAATGACTCCATAATACTTGGTCGACCATTTTTGGCCACTGCTAGAGCCATTGTGGATATAGAGCAGGGAGAGTTAACCCTCAGGATGCATGAGGAGAGCATCACCTTGAAAGTCTTTCCAGAATTACAAAGGAATGAAGAAACAAGCAAAACAAGTGGTGACTCTCTTCCAAAGCAAGCAATCGACAAGGCAGTAGAACAGAAAAACAAGCAGTTGCAAGAAGAAAAAGGAATTCAAAAGGAAGCAGGGGTGATAAACAAGAAGGAAGGTATCACAATCCAAGTCACTGTCAAGAAAGAAAGATCAACAAGAAAGAAAAAGATGAAGAGCAAGAATAAGGCTCACAAAGGGTGGAAGAACGAGAAAATCCCAACTGAAGGATTTTCTAAAGGTGATAAGGTGCAACTAGTATATCAACAGCTGGGAACATAAGATTATTACACTGTCAACCAAGTACTTTCTCTTGAGCATATGGAAATTGAGCATCAAGGCACACAGAGAAAGCTGATAGTGAGAGGTGACAAGTTGAGACATCACCAACATCAACCACCCTAAAGGGAGTTCAATGTCAAGCTAGTGACAATAAAAGAGCGCTTCATGGGAGGCAACCCATGATTTAAGATTTCTGTCTTCTCTTTCATTTAATAAGCTATGATTCCTCTGAGTATGATTTTGATCTTTCATGTCTGATAAATGCATACATTGTCTTAGAGCATAGGTCAGACTTTTAAGTTTGGTGTTCCTTAAGGCACACTCAACTTTTGCTTTTCAAAAAGAAATGGGGCTATTCTTAGAACATCTGAAATGTCATTTTGCTAAAGTATACGACCAAACACTAAGTTTGGTGTCTACATATGTAATATTGTTCTACAGATTAGTTCCCTATTTATGGAATCAAAACCATACAGAAAGGGATCATGCATCAAGTTTTTATCATAAAATACATCAATTGTGAAGAATGGTTTGCATTGATAAGCCGTCCCCTCAACAAGAGATAAGTTTGGTGTTCACCAACTTTTAGCATTTTTTATTTAGGGACACAATTGATCACAAAAAAAAAATCAAATAACAGTTAAACAAAACAGAACAATTTTTTTCTTTATTTACAAGTCAATAGCTAACGTTTATATTAATATCTAAGACTAGCTGTTTTGGTTTATGTAGATCTCGACAAAAGCAAGGAGCGGCCACGGCTAGGACAAGCTAAGAGAGAAATGGTCACATGTGCCTAGGGAGATGTGCCCCTTAGGAAGCAGAACATGCATGCATGCATCATTGAACGCCTAAGTGCATGCAGCCAATGGGAGGAGGATCCTCGTCAAAGCCTCAACAATGCATGCAGACCGTCCATTCCATGAACCCCTTAGATGAACAACTCAATCTCAACCCTTCATGAGCGCTAACGAGCTCCTTCTTCATTCATTGTGGTTTTGTTGGAAAGCTTGAAGAATCTGCCTATTAATAGCCGTAGCACTAAACGGTTCACACACTTATTCAAGCTACCTTCATATGAAAACCATAATCCCCTTTACTCCTAAAACCAACATAATTCCCTTATCTCACAACAGAACCGAACCAAAACTCATCCCAAACACAACACATACTTCTTCTATTCTCACTTTTCCTTTCTTTTCACCTCAAATTCAATGGCCTCTTCAAGTTCAAAAAGAAGGCCGGGAAAGGAACCTATGGTAGCCGAACCTCCATCATTTGATGCAAACAAGTTTAGATCACAATTCCATGAAGGGAGATATCATAGATTCATGAAGACAAAGAATGTCATCTATGAAAAAGGTCTTGATTTGAGGGAGGGAGAATATCCCATCATGAGGCAAATCACTAAAGAAAGAAGGTGGGAACTCTTATGTGCTCCTCTTGTTGACATCAGTGCAGTCATGATCAGGGAGTTCTATGCAAATGCTGTAAAAGAAAACAAAGATAGTGCCCCTTACACAAGTTATGTCAGAGGAGTTGAAGTGAGTTTTAGCCCAGCTGCCATCACAAGGACCCTCAAGTTGAGAATCATAACTTATGCAGAGCCCAGTTATGAAACCAGATTGCAGATGGAAAACAATCCTGATGAAATCTTGCAAGGGTTATGTGTGGAGAATACAGATTGGGAAAGAGATTCAAAGGGAGTTCCAAGTCACTTGAGAAGGATAAATCTTACTCCTGTGGCCAAAGGATGGTATGAAATAGTGAGAAGATCTATCCTTCCTACTGGAAACGCCTCTTGGGTCACAATCAAACGAGCACTCTCGACATACTGCATCTTACATGGAGGTGAAATCAACCTCGCACAACTCATAGCCGACAGTATTTAAGAGATGGCCAATAGCACAAGCAAATCCAGTGGTCTTGGACATCCAAGTACCATCCTCAGGCTATGTGACAAAGCTAGAGTAATCTTTGAAGATGAGGACACAGAAAAAGTAAAAAAGGGAAAAGGAATCACCAAGAAGAGTATGGAGGGAATGAATGAAGAAGAAGATCAAGAAGGGGTGGTAGCTCCTAGACAAAGGAGATCACAAAGAGAGGAAGGACGAAATCAAGCTCATGATGCCATAGACATGAGCCAATTACAAAGATCAATTGAAGAACTATCTCAGCAACTCATGCAGGCTCAACAAGGCCAAAATCAGGGGGGCCAAGAGAAATATCTAGAGCCCTATCCAGAATTTAGAGAGCAATATTTGAAAGATAAAGAGGAACGAGAAGCTTGGCAGCATCAAATGGAGGAGAAACAAGAGAGATGGCAACAACAAATGATGACTCAGCAGCAAGAATTTCAAGCACGGATTCTTGAAGGACAAAAAGAGCAATATAAAGAATTTAAAGAATCATATGATAAGCTGTATTTTAGTCAAGCTAAAGCAGGGGAGTATAGTCACAACCTATATCAATGGAAGAATGTTTATCACACCATGGGAGAAGTTAGATACGCACAAAGAATGGAGAATGATGAAAACATGCAAGCAAGGTTGGAGTACTTGACCCATAATTTGCCAACACTCAATCCTGAAATCAAGCCATTTGAGCAATGCCCTGAATTTGTAGCCAAGCAACAGGCAAGATCTCATTAATATACTGAGGCAACTTTTAAAAGATTGGAAGACGTTGGGCTCTCAGGACTCTTAGATTCTGTTTGGGGTAGAAGATGTCCTGGTGAATAGATCCGAGATTATTCCAAGCCAGGGAAGAGAAAGAAGAAAAAGGGAGAATCAAGCAGCAGCCACGATCATTAGAAGGTGGCAAAGTTCTTTCATATTTCCTCTTTCATGTCTCTAATAAGGAGATGCATGTCTGAAACATGATATGCCTCCATCATCTATTTCTTTTTACTTCATGCAATATTTGTTCTTTGTTTTCATTTTAGTTATTTAATAAATAGCTAGAAAAATGCTAAATCTGCATAATGCTTGTTATCCATCACTTAGCTTGAAATTTGTTTTGTCTCCCATATGCTTAAATAAAAGAGATTTGTTTGAATTGAAAAGTGAAATATCCAATGTTGCATAAGTAAGAATGGAAGTTAGTGGTGGTATATGTGTTTGATTAAATGCATAACTCATGAAATAATTGTTGCATAATATCATTCTCATTCAAGTGTGAGTTAGCTTGCTGTTATAAAGACTCTCATCAATAAAGAAAAAGCCCTTGGTAACAAAAACAGAAAGAAAAGGAAGAAGAAAAAGCCAAAGTGGCAAGAAAAACAAAGAATAAAGGTTGGACACCAATAGCTTGGACCCTAGGACATATGCCTGTGGTGTTCTTGTACTAAGATATGCTTGGATGAGTAAATTCTAAGGGGTATTTTAAAACCCGGTCACTTAGATCAACTGATTTGGGATGGCCAATTGAAAGTCCACAATAAAGAGCAACTTAGATACAGAACATTTAGTCATCCAAAGAGATGCTGGGCATCAATGATCCTAGGAAGAATTAGTGATCAATGTGTCTTTGGTAGAAAGATGTTGAGTAAAAGAAAAAATAAATAAATAAATAAATAAAGCCAAAGGCTACTACTGCAACATTAGACACCAAACCTCTAAAAGAATAATAAGCTTGTAAAGCATTATAAGCCAAGAAAAGTTAGCAAGGGAGTAATTAAAAAGTGAGTCTTCTAACAACAAGTTTAGCAAGCCTTTGAGGAAAGATGTACATTATGTAACAGTAACAAGAATTGAATTATCATTGTCTGCATAAAGATCCCATAAATCAAGTTTTGCTATATGCCTAATAAGGATATGTGTTCTTTTTTTATTCATTTCAATTGCTCTTAAATTTGATGCTTGCTTGGGGACAAGCAAGATTTAAGTTTGGTGTTGTGATGACAAGTCATCATATACCCATTTTTCAAGCTAATTTCACTTGTTTTATTAGTCTTTATGCACTTTCTTGCATCCTAAGTAAGTGATTTGGAGTGAAAATGCATAACCTCTTTAAATCAAACAACCACCATGAAATTAATGTTAACTCATGAGGTTTAAGCTAATTTTAATTGAATTTTAATTGATTTATAAGCCTTGTGAATTTAGTGATACTTGGAGTGGTTGTTTTGGTTTATTGTAGGTGAAGAAAAGAATAAAAGAGAAAAGCATGGCCTAAGAAAGCATGACCCAAGGAGAAGAAAACGTGGTCAAAAGAAGGAGAAGTGTGCCGCATGTAAAGAAGGGAGCAAGCATTGCCCTTCACAAGGGCACACTGCCCTCTAGAAGGGCAACATAAGGGAACAAAGCATGAAAGGCAACTCTGCCCTGCCCACTACAAGGGCAGAGCACAAATCTGTGCCTTGGAATCAAGAAGAACAAAACCATGCCCTGCCCTCCACAAGGGCAGTATCGGGCTCACCAAGGGAAGAAAATCAAAGGAAAATGCCTACAATGCTTGCCACAAGAGTTGAACACAGGACCATGAGGAAGCAAGGAATTAAGCCTCACTTTGGTACCAAGAAAGCCAAGGAAAATGGGTAGCGTGTGTAGCATCCAAGTTTCGAACTCGGGACGTCAAAGTGGAAACACTGCCCTGCCCTCCGCGAGGCAGGGCAGCATTTTGTTGTGGCACAATTCTGGCGCACCAAGGCACCATTCTGGCGCACCGCAGCATCATCTGGCAGCACCAGCAGCGCACCACAGCACCAATCTGGCGCACCAGATTTTTCTGCCCTGCCCTCCGCGAGGGCAGGGCAGCATCCTGTGCACCAAGCCTGCACCACGCCCGCACCACACACGCACCAAGCACCAAATCGTGCCCTGCCCTCCACAAGGGCAGGGCAGCCTCCTGGAAGCTATTGTTTTTGGGCCAAAAATTGAATTAAAAATCCAATTTAATTCATTTCTTCACCAAATCAAAAGCCCATCCAAATACCAAAATCCAAGAATAGAAAGTGTATAAATAGGAGCTAGTTTGATGTAATTAGGACCTTTTACTTGACTTTGGAATTTTGCACTTTCTTTGAGCTTTGAATTTTTGCAACTTTTCTTGGAGAAACTTGACCAAGATTTCAGAGAATTGGGGAGGGGAAGTGATCTCTCTTCTTCCTCGTTCTTGCTTGGGCATTTTTAATTTCCTTGTTTTGAGTCTTGGGTGTTAAGAATTGAGGAAATTCTGTCTCAATCTCCACTCAAGAGCTCTTTAATTTCTTTCTGCATAATTGAATTCATTTACATTCTCTTTACTGCTTCTTCTTAAATTTCTTGTCAATTGCTTTGAGAACTTGGATCTAGGAAGGAAATTGAGATCTAGGCTCTGCTACCTAGTCTCTGGAGTCCTGAGATCCCAATTTCCTTTTGATTCTTCTATGAACCTTTGCTGCACTTAATTTCTTTACTATTTGAGTTCTAATTGTTTCTAATTCAATTTCTGCTCTATTAACTGTGGCAATTCAATTTATCTTTATTTATATTCTGCAATCCCAGTCCTCAAATCCCTTTTACATTCAAGCAATTTACATTTCTTGCCATTTAAGTTACTGCAATTTACATTTCTTGCACTTTAGGTTTCAGTCATTTAATTTCTTGTCCTTTAAGATTCAGTCTATTTTACTTTCCTATCCTTTAATTTACTGCAATTCTCCCCTCTCCCTTTACATTCCAAGAAATTTAGCTTCTGTTAAATACAACCCACTCAACCAAAACTTAATTCGCTTGACTAAATCAACCACTAAACTAAAATTGCTCAATCCTTCAATCCCTGTGGGATCGACCTCACTCATGTGAGTTATTATTACTTGATGCGACCCGGTACACTTGCCGGTGAGTTTTGTGTTGGATCGTTTTCCACACATCACGGGGGAATTAAATGTCCTAACTACATTTTCGCATTTGTTCCCTGCAATAACAGCGCCAAGTGTTGATCCGGCAACAACACCAAGTTTTTGGCGCCGTTGCCGGGGATTGTTTGAGTTTGGACAACTGACGGTTCATCTTGTTGCTTAGATTAGGTATTTTTCAGAATTTTTAAAAATGAATTCTAGTGTTTCAAGGTGATGTTCTTATCATCACCAAAGTTGATTGATCTTCATCAATTTAGCTCTTGAATGTAATGTCTTGCTGAAGCTTGGCTAGCCATGTCTAATTCCTTTAGACTGAAGCTTTAGACTAACATTGCATGATTCCTGGAATTCTTATTAAAAATTTTGAATTTCTTTATTTTCTTCTCTATATAATTTTTGAAAAAAACCAGAAAAATTACAAAATCATAAAAATAAAAAATTTTTCTTGTTTGAGTCTAGTGTCTCATTTTAAGTTTGGTGTCAATTGCATGTTTCTGTTCTTCTTGCATTTATCATGTGTCTTCATTGATCTTCAAGTTGTTCTTGATGATTTACCTGCTCTGATCTTTAAATTCTCTTATTTTGTGTGTTTTGTTGTTTCTCATATGCATTCTCAATTTGTTAATGTCAGTAGTATACAAACTTCTAAGTTTGGTGTCTTGCATGCATTGTTTATTTGATTTTAGTTGCATTTTGATTTTTCCACATCATTAAAAATCCAAAAAAAATTTAATTTGTGTCTTTTCAGGTCAATAATGCAGAGAATTGAAGATTCAGAACATACAGTAGAGGAATTACACAGAAAAAGCTGGGTGTTCAAAACGCCCAGTGAAGAAGGAAAACTGGCGTTTAAACGCCAGCCAGGGCACCTGGCTGGGCGTTTAACGCCCAAAAGGGTAAAGTTTTGGGCGTTAAACACCAGAATGGATACCATTCTGGGCGTTTAATGCCAGGATGGCACAAGAGAGAAGATTTTGTTTTTAATTCAAATTTTTTTCAAGTTTTCAAAATTTTTCAAAATAAAATCTTTTTTAAATCATATCTTTTCAATCATATATTTTCAAAATCAATTTCTCTCCATTCTCAAAAATACTTGCTAACAATTAATGATTTGATTCAACATTTCAAGTATATTGCCTTTTCTCTTGAGAAAGGTTTAATGTTTGAATCATATCTTTTCTTGTTAGCCAAGTCATTGATTTTAAAAATCAAATCTTTTTAAATTGTTTTTCAATCATATCTTCTCAATCATGTCTTTTTAAAACTATATATTTTCAATCACATCTTTTTCAAAATATGTTTTCAATCATACCTTTTTGCTTTCTGATTTCAAAATCTTTTTCAAAAATCACTTTATCTCTTTCCCAATCATATTTTTCAAAAATCATTCTTCAATTTTTCAAAATGTTTTCAAAATCTTTTTAAAATTATTTTCGAAAATTTCTTCCCCTCTTCTCACATCCTTCTATTTATGGACTAACATGTACAATTCGAACTCTATCTTTCTAGGTTCGAATTCTTCTACCTCTTCCTTCTATTTTTCTTTTCCTCTGACACCTCAAGGAATCTCTATACTGTGACATAGAGGATTCCATATTTTCTTGTTCTCTTCTCTTTTATATGAGCAGGAGCAAAGACAAAGGCATTCTTGTTGAGGCTGACCCTGAACCTGAAAGGACCTTGAAGCGAAAGCTAAGAGAAGCTAAAGCACAATTCTCTGTAGAGGACCTAGCAGAATTCTTCAAAGAAGAAGACATGGCAGCCGAAAACAACAACAATGCCAACAATGCAAGAAGGTACTGGGTGACTTTACTGCACCTACTCCCGAGTTCTATGGGAGAAGCATCTCTATCCCTGCCATTGGAGCATACAACTTTGAGCTTAAGCCTCAATTAGTTTTTCTAATGCAATAGAATTGCAAGTTCCATGGACTTCCATTGGAAATCCTCATCAGTTTTTAGCTGAATTCTTGCAAATCTGTGACACTGTCAAGACCAATGGGGTTGACCCTGAGGTCTACAGACTTATGCTATTCCCTTTTGCTGTAAGAGACAGAGCTAGGATATGGTTGGACTCACAACCTACAGAAAGCCTGAACTCTTGGGAAAAGCTAGTCAATGCCTTCTTGGCAAAGTTCTTTCCACGTCAAAAATTGAGTAAGCTTAGAGTGGAAGTCCAAACCTTCAGACAGAAGGAAGGTGAATCCCTCTATAAATCTTGGGAAAGATACAAACAATTGATCAAAAAGTGTCCTTCTGACATGCTTTCTGAGTGGAGCATCATAGGTATCTTCTATGATGGCCTGTCTGAGCTGTCCAAGATGTCATTGGATAGCTTTGCTGGAGGATCTCTTCATCTGAAGAAGACGCCTGCAGAATCTCAAGAACTCATTGAAATGGTTGCAAATAACCAATTCATGTACACTTCTGAAAGGAATCCTGTGAACAATGGGACGAATTAGAAGAAAGGAGTTCTTGAGATTGATACTCTGAATGCCATATTGGCTTAGAACAAAATATTGACTCAGCAAGTCAATATGATTTCTCAAAGTCTGTCTGGAATGCAAGCTGTACCAGGCAGTGCTAAGTGATGGTGTTTTTGTGGAAAAATGAATTTCCAACACACATATCCAACCGGCAAGTGTACCGGGTCGCATCAAGTAGTAATAACTCACTTAGAGTGAGGTCGATCCCACAGGGATTGATGGATCAAGCAATTTTAGTGGGTGATTAGTTTAGTCAAGCTAACATTGAGTGAGTTGTGTGAAATTGTAGCTAACAGAAAGTAAATGACAATGAATTTAAAGTTGCAGAATGTAAATAGGCAGGAAACGTAAAGAGGAAGAAATGTAAATTGCAAGAATCTTAAATGACAAGAAATATAAATTACATCAAATATAAAGGAGAGTGGATGCTGGAATTTCAGAAATTAAACAAGAGAAAGTAAATTGCAACAAACAGAAGAACTAAAGATGAATTGAATTGCATTAGATCTTAAGCAAAAGAGTAAAATGCCTTGAAGAATTTAAAAACAGAAAAGCAATGCTTAATTTGCAGCAATTAAAAGGATGTTGAAGATCTCAGGAGTGGAAGAGACTAGAAAACAAGTCTAGATCTCAAGACCTTCCTTGATCCAACAAGAGAGAAGTTGCAGAAAATTAAAAGAACAGATTGCAGAAGAAGAAGATTTAAAACAGCAAATGAAAATTGAGTTATGCAGTAAGAGAACAAGATGAATCTCAAATCAGGAATGAAACAGAATTCCTTCCTTCCCAATCCAAAATTCCAAAACAGCAATCAAAACTAAGAGAGAGAGCTCTCAAATCCTAATACTCCCTAGTGTGCTCGCCTCATTCTCATGGAGCTCCCCTTTTGAAATGAGAGTGATGCCTGTATATAGGCTTTTTACAAAATGAAAATAAAATGAAATTGAAATTAAAAACAAATTCACAAAATGAAATTCCTAATCTAGCTTCTCTGTGTGCCTTTGAGTCATGTTGAGTGGGCTTTGCTTGCTTTGGATTTGAGGGAAAATGGGTCTTGGATGGCCTTGATTTAATTTGGTGAGGAATTGAATTTATATGAAAGTTGGCCCATATGTTGCTCCCAGGAGGCTGCCCTGTCCTTGTGGAGGGCAAGGCAGGATTTGGTGCGTGCGGCCATGGTGCGGGCGTGGCGTGCGAGCTTAGTGCGCAGGATGCTGCCCTGCCCTCGCGGAGGGCAGGGCAGAAAAATCTGGTGCACCAATTTGGTGCTTGTGCGTGCTGCTGGTGCTGCCGAAGGATGCCTTGGTGCGCCAGTTTGGTGTGCTGGCCGTGCCACACCAAAATGCTGCCCTGCCCTCGCGGAGGGCAGGGCAGTGTTTCCAAAAATGAAGCTCCGTGTTCGAGACTTGGTGGATGCACACGCTACTTCTTTTCCTTGGTTTATTTTTGCTTATTTTTTGCTAAATATGGATTGCTATATATCGTTGGAAAGCTCTGAATGTCAGCTTTCCAACGCAACTGGAAGCACATCAATTGGACATCTGTAGCTCAAGTTATAGCCCTTTGAAGTAGGCATGGTCATGCTGTGTGCGGCCAGATTTTAACTTAGCGAAAATTTGCTCCAACCTCACTTTGTTTCATCATGATTCTGCCCTGCCCTTGCGAAGGGCAGGGCAGTGTGCGTGCTGGTTGTTTTCTCCTTTGATTTGGTCATGGGCCACGCTTTTAAAAGCGTGGCCTAAGGCTCCAAAGTGTGCTCCAACTTCAAAGTGTGTCCCAAAGCTCTTTTTTTCTCCTTTTTTTGTGCTTCTTTGCTTCTTTTTCTTCTTATTTCCTACAAGATTTATAAAATTAAAATATCAAGAAAATATATCATTTAAGTACAAAAGCATTCAATATTTAAGCACAAATTATCAATTTCTTGTATGAAAAGCATAGAAAAATAGGTATATGATGTCATGTCATCACAACACCAAACTTAAACCTTGCTTGTCCCCAAGCAAGAAAAGAATCATGCAATAAATAGCAACTCAATGTTCATGGTAAGCTAGTTTTCTAAGCATGCTACAATCACAAAAGAAATGTAAATGATTGATGCTTCTATCTAGCTCAATTTATGAAATCTTTTCCTTATAATTTTTCCTTGAAACAAGCATTTGATTTTTTTTTTTAGCTTCTCCTTTTGGGTGCTTTGCCCCATGAGTTAATAACAAAGCTACGACTTCTAAATGCTTTGTTTTCAAGTATTACCACTTGATACATAAGCACCACAAGCATTTAATTAGAGGACTTCATTAAGCTCATTTTTTTTCTTTTCTTTGACTCTCTAATCATTGATGCTCAGAACCTTGAGCTTTGAGGGAGTGCTTTTGCACTTGAGCCTAGCCTTTACTTCTAAGTGTTTTATTTTCAAGCATTTGGCTTAATACATAAACACCACAAGCACTTAGCAAATAAATTGCCATTGGTACTCAGAGCCTTCAGCTTTCTCATTCCTTCCCTTTTTCTTTTCTTGCTTTAATTATATTTGCTTCTTCATGGTTTTCATGATTTCAAAAGATTTCATAAAATATACTAGATGAAAAGTTTCAATTAAATAAAATCCAATGCAATTGAGCAACAATCAATCATACTAGCTTTCCAAAACTTTTATGCACATGCTAAAATCTTCTTTAATGCCTTGTTTGTTTATGATCATGATGCTTTATTGCTTTTGAACTCACAGAATTCAAGTTGGTAGTTATAATGCCACAGCAACATATTACAAATCAAGATTTAAGCTATGCTTTATTCATACACACATGTAAACAGAAAAGATAATAAGACAATCATGCAATTTAAAGTGCTGGAAACAAAGGAGAGGAAAAGGAACTTTACAACCTTGTAGTTCATCTTCATTATTGTTGTCCTTTTTCTCCAATTCTTCCCTTTCCCTTGCCAACTTAGAGTGCTTGCTCATCCTCAAGCAACAATTAGAATAATGGCTATGGGGCTAAGATGGATCATGAATGTCTTACACAATGAAATGTTAGTAGTACATGTGTTTCAAGCAAGCAAAATTGAGGATAACAATCAAGGCACGGAGAAATAAAAATACTATGATTGCAAACATAAGATGGTGTGCATGATACATTGCATAAAAAGAATATAAGTGGCACACCAAACTTAGTGTGACACTTTCACTTGGAATTGATGCAAGTATCTTGTAAGGATTGGAACCAAATTTTGTTGCATAGCAACACCAAACTTAGAATACGACCATATGTTAATTTATTTGAATTAAAACTAAACAAAAGAAACTGTTATATATTAAATACAATCACGAAGCCAAGAATATGTCATGAATAAGGATCTCTTGGTGATGTATTAGCAAAAACAGTTAAGAAGCAAAATAAGTGGAAGTATTAAAAATAAAGAAATAACTAAAGTAAACAGAATAATAAAGTGTCAAACCAAAAGGAAAACAACACTGCAAAGGCCTTATGATTATGCAGATAAGTGGTGTTGCTTAATGAATTGCATAGAGAATCAAGTGGCACACCAAACTTAGAATCTTAGTGTGTCACTTCCATTTTTGATTTGATGCAATCATCCAAAAAGATTGAAAACAAGTTGTTGCAAGACAACACCAAACTTAGAATGTAACCATATGCCCATTTATTGAATTTAAACAAAGTAAAGAACGAAAACAAAGCAGAGAAGAAATGTTACCTACGGTTGGGTTACCTCCCAACAAGTGCTCTTTTAGTGTCATTAGCTTGACATGTTGTTCTTCACTTTCTTCCTCTTCTTCCAATTGGTTAAGAGGAATGACTTCAAGGGGGGAGAAGTTTCAGTTTTTGTCCCTTGTCTTGGCCTTTCCTCAGCAAGCTTCCTTTTGCAAATGGCTTGATTGATCTTGCTTGCTGGCTTAGGGACAGAATTGGTGCTCTTGTTAGTTGCCTTCACTTCTTGGATGTCAAGATATGGTTGCTGTGTGATTTTTGGAGTTTGATCTTCATCCAGAGCCTTTTGAATTGGTGGTTCAATGAGCTTGTCCTTCATGAGCCTCTCTGTTTCCCTTGAGTTTGGACGTTCTTGATTGTCCTCCTCACTAGCTTGTTCTTCCCCTTCCTCTTTTACACTCAACATTTGCTTTAGTAGCTCTTTCATGGAGGAGGTTTGTTGATCTTCCCAAGCTTTCTTCATCTCCTCTTCATACCTTTCAATCATGGATTCAAGTGTTGAGGTATTTTGGTCCAGGGAAGTTTGTGAAGGTTGTGAGTGTTCAGGTTCTCTTGTCATCTCAAGTGCAGTTTCAGGTTCAAATAATTCCACCACCTCTTTTTTCATTGAAATTTTACTTGACACAGAGGCTTCCTCATCTGGCCCTTCCTCTTTCCTTGTTGCACTCACCACTTGAGCTAACATTATTTCCATGTTTTTGAATGAATTTTCTTGCTCGTTCCATGATACCTGTGCCTCCCTCTCATATTTTTCAAACATGGTCTCAAGCTTTGAGAGGCTTTGGTTCATGGAAGTTTGTGTGGGTGGTGAGTTTTGAAAGAGGCTTTCTGTTAAAGCACGGTCAAGTGATGATATCTTTGGATGAATATCATATGGAGCATTAGAATTCCCTTCCCAGCCACCATTAGAATCATGACTTGCATTATTTTGTGGTAGAAGGAAATATCCCATATGGTTCTTTTGCTCATCTTGTGTTTCTGAAGCAAATCTCCATGAGTTGGAGTGCTCAGAATGTGTATTCTCTTGGTGATATTCCCAGCCATCATTAGATATTGGTGATGGTGGATGATATCCCATAAAATTTTGTTTGACCATAAGATGAGTTGAACTCCATTTGTATCTTGTAAACATCAATGAAATTTGAAATTCATGTCACAGAGAAAGAATTTCTTAGTGAGGCAATAACTCAAACACCTTGGTTTCAATCTAAAACAGAAAACAAAAATAAAGAAAATGCTTGATCTAGACTTCTCACCCACTTAATCATTGTTGATCTAATCAATCCCCGGCAACGGCGCCAAAAACTTGATGGTGTTTTTGTGGAAAAATGAATTTTCAACACACATATCCAACCGGCAAGTGTACCGGGTCGCATCAAGTAGTAATAACTCACTTAGAGTGAGGTCGATCCCACAGGGATTGATGGATCAAGCAATTTTAGTGGGTGATTAGTTTAGTCAAGCTAACATTGAGTGAATTGTGTGAAATTGTAGCTAACAGAAAGTAAATGACAATGAATTTAAAGTTGCAGAATGTAAATAGGCAGGAAACGTAAAGAGCAAGAAATGTAAATTGCAAGAATCTTAAATGATAAGAAATATAAATTGCATCAAATATAAAGGAGAGTGGATGCTGGAATTTCAGAAATTAAACAAGAGAAAGTAAATTGCAACAAACAGAAGAACTAAAGATGAATTGAATTGCAGTAGATCTTAAGCAAAAGAGTAAAATGCCTTGAAGAATTTAAAAACAGAAAAGCAATGCTTAATTTGCAGCAATTAAAAGGATGTTGAAGATCTCAGGAGTGGAAGAGACTAGAAAACAAGTCTAGATCTCAAGTCCTTCCTTGATCCAACAAGAGAGAATTTGCAGAAAATTAAAAGTACAGATTGCAGAAGAAGAAGATTTAAAACAGCAAATGAAAATTGAGTTATGCAGTAAGAGAACAAGATGAATCTCAAATCAGGAATGAAACAGAATTCCTTCCTTCCCAATCCAAAATTCCAAAACAGCAATCAAAACTAAGAGAGAGAGCTCTCAAATCCTAATACTCCCTAGTGTGCTCGCCTCATTCTCATGGAGCTCCCTTTTTGAAATGAGAGTGATGCCTTTATATAGGCTTTTTACAAAATGAAAATAAAATAAAATTGAAATTAAAAACAAATTCACAAAATGAAATTCCTAATCTAGCTTCTTTGTGTGCCTTTGAGTCATGTTGAGTGGGTTTTGCTTGCTTTGGATTTGAAGGAAAATGGGTCTTGGATGGCCTTGATTTAATTTGGTGAGGAATTAAATTTATATGAAAGTTGGCCCATATGTTGCTCCCAGGAGGCTGCCCTGCCCTTGTGGAGGGCAGGGCAGGATTTGGTGCATGCGGCCATGGTGCGGGCGTGGCGTGCGAGCTTAGTGCGCAGGATGCTGCCCTGCCCTCGCGGAGGGCAGGCCAGAAAAATCTGGTGCGCCAATTTGGTGCTTGTGCGTGCTGCTGGTGCTGCCGAAGGATGCCTTGGTGCGCCAGTTTGGTGTGCTGGCCGTGCCACAACAAAATGCTGCCCTGCCCTCGCGGAGGGCAGGGCAGTGTTTCCAAAAAATGAAGCTCAGTGTTCGAGACTTGGTGGATGCACACGCTACTTCTTTTCCTTGGTTTATTTTTGCTTATTTCTGGCCCTTAAAGATGCCTTCCGTTCCTGCCTCAATTGTATGCCAAATATGGATTACTATATATTGTTGGAAAGCTCTGAATGTCAGCTTTCCAACGCAACTGGAAGCACATCAATTGGACGTCTGTAGCTCAGGTTATAGCCCTTTGAAGTAGGCATGGTCATGCTATGTGCGGCCAGATTTTAACTTAGCGAAAATTTGCTCCAACCTCACTTTGTTTCATCATGATTCTGCCCTGCCCTTGGCAAGGGCAGGGCAGTGTGCGTGCTAGTTGTTTTCTCCTTTGATTTGGTCATGGGCCACGCTTTTAAAAGCGTGGCCTAAGGCTCCAAAGTGTGCTCCAACTTCAAAGTGTGTCCCAAAGCTCTTTTTTTCTCTTTTTTTTGTGCTTCTTTGCTTCTTTTTCTTCTTATTTCCTACAAGATTTATAAAATTAAAATATCAAGAAAATATATCATTTAAGTACAAAAGCATTCAATATTTAAGCACAAATTATCAATTTCTTGTATGAAAAGCATAGAAAAATAGGTATATGATGTCATGTCATCACTAAGGACGCTTCATCTGAAGAAGAAGCTTATGATCCTGAGAACCCTTCAATGGAAGAGGTGAATTACATGGGAGAACCCTATGGAAACACCTATAATCTTTCATGGAGAAATCACCCAAATCTCTCATGGAAGGATCAACAGAGACCTGAACAAGGTTTCAACAACAATAATGGTGGAAGAAACAGGTTTAGCAATGGCAAGCCTTTTCCATCATCTTCTCAGCAACAGACAGAGAATTCTAAGCAGAGCCACTCTGACTTAGCAACAATGGTCACTAATCTAATCAAAATCACTCAAAGTTTCATGACTGAAACAAGCTCCTCCATTAGAAACTTGGAGGCACAAGTGGGTCAGCTGAGTAAGAAAGTTACTGAACTCCCTCCTAGTGCTCTTCCAAGCAATACAGAAGAGAATCCAAAAGGAGAGTGTAAGGCCATCAACATGGCCGAACTTGGAGAGGAGAAAGAGGCAGTGGGCGCCACTGAAGAAGACCTCAATGGATGTCCACTGGCCTCCAATGAGTTCCCTAATAAGGAACCATGGGAATCTGAGGCTCACACTGAGACCATAGAGATTCCATTGGATTTACTTCTGCCATTCGTGAGCTCTGATGAGTATTCTTCCTCTGAAGAGGATGAAGATGTTACTGAAGAGCAAGTTGCTAAGCACCTTGGAGCAATGATGAAGCTAAATAACAAGTTATTTGGTAATGAGTCTTGGGAGGACGAATCCCATTTGCTCACCAAAGAACTGGTTGACTTGTCTAGACAGAAATTACCTCAAAAGAGATAGGACCCTGGGAAGTTCTCAATACCTTGTACAATAGGCACCATGACCTTCAAGAAGGCTCTATGTGACCTAGGGTCAAGCATAAACCTCATGCCTTGATGAGCGGATAATTTGTATGCTTTTTGGCATTGTTTTCAGTATGTTTTTAGTATAATCTAGTTAGTTTATAGTATATTTTTATTAGTTTTTAGCTAAAATTCACTTTTCTGGACTTTACTATGATTTTGTGTGTTTTTCTATGATTTCAGGTATTTTCTGGCTGAAATTAAGGGTCCTGAGCAAAAATCTGATTCCGAGACCAAAAAGGACTGCAGATGCTGTTGGATTCTGACCTCCCTGCATTCCAAGCGGATTTTCTGGAGCTATAGAAGCCCAATTGGCGCGCTCTCAACGGCATTGGAAAGTAGACATCCTGGGCTTTCCAGAAATATATGATAGTCCATACTTTGCTCAATATTTGATGGCCCAAACCGGCGCTCAAAGTCTCCCTCAGAAATTCCAGCGTTAAACGCCGGAACTGGCATAAAACTTGGAGTTAAACGCCCAAATTGGCATGAGAACTGGCGTTTAACTCCAGAAAACGTCTCTACGCATAAAAGCTTCATTGCTCAGCCCAAGCACACACCAAGTGGACCCAGAAGTGGATTTTTACGTCATTTACTCATTTCTGTACACCCTAGGCTACTAGTTTACTATTAATAGGATCTTTTGACATTGTATCAGTACCTTATGACCTCATGACACTTTACACCTTTCTTTGTGTATCTTCCACAGCATGAGTCTCTAAACCCCATGGTTGGGGGTGAGGAGCTCTGCTGTGTCTTGATGGATTAATGCAATTACTACTGTTTCTCATTCAATCATGCTTGCTTCCATTCTAAGATAATACTTGTTCTTAATCCGGATGAATGTGATGATCCGTGACAATCATCATCATTCTCAACTATGAACGCGTGCCTGACAACCACCTCCGTTCTACCTTAGATTAAGTAGTTATCTCTTGGGTTCTTTAACCGGAATCTTCGTGGTATAAGCTAGAATTGATGGCGGCATTCAAGAGAATCCGGAAGGTCTAAACCTTGTCTGTGGTATTCTGAGTAGGATTCAATGATTGAATGACTGTGACATGCTTCAAACTCCTGAAGGCGGGGCGTTAGTGACAGACGCAAAAGAATCACTGGATTCTATTCCGGCCTGATTGAGAACCGACAGATGAATTCCGCTATGCTGTGACAGAGCATATGCAATCGCTTTCACTGAGAGGATGGGAGGTAGCCATTGACAATGGTGAAACCCTACATATAGCTTGCCATGGAAGGAGACTTGCGTGTTTGAAGAAGAAGACAGTAGGAAAGCAGAGATTCAGAAGATGGAGCATCTCCAAACCTCAACCTATTCTCCATTACTGCAAAACAAGTAATCATTTCATGTTCTTTTGCTTTTCACAATCAATCCTGATAATTTCTGATATCCTGACTAAGATTTACAAGATAACCATAGCTTGCTTCAAGCCGACAATCTCTGTGGGATCGACCCTTGCTCACGCAAGGTATTACTTGGACGACCCAGTACACTTGCTGGTTAGTTGTGCGGGATTGCAAAAGTGTGATTGCAATTTCGTGCACCAAGTTTTTGGCGCCGTTGCCGGGGATTGTTGAGTTTGGACAACTGACGGCTTATCTTGTTGCTTAGATTAGGACTGTTTTAATCTTGTTGGTTTAGAGTCTTTTAGTTGAGTCTAGTTTCATATTCTAAGTTTGGTGTCAATTGCATGCTTTTATTTTTTCTTTTAATTTTCGATTTTTGCATGTTCTTAGTCCCTTTTGATTCATAAAAATTCTAAGTTTGGTGTCCTCTTTGTGTTTTTCCCTTAAAAATTTTCGAAAACTGTGTGTTTGATTTTCTAAAAATTTTAAGTTTGGTGTCTTTTTGTGTTTTTCTCTTTCCTCTTTTCAAAATCAAATCTTTTTCATAAAAATTTTCCAATCATATCTTTCTAATTGCTGTTTTCAAAATCTTTTTAATTAACTCATTGATTCAGTTTCAATTTGCTTTGATCTTATTTTCTTTTTGATTTTCGAATTTTTATTTTAATTTTATTTTGTTTTATTCTAGTTTTTTTTCTATTTTTTTCGTAAATCCAAAAAAAAAAAAAACAACAACAAAATTTATCTCCTTGCAATCATTATCATTTCCCTTTTGTCCATTATGGACTCAAGTGGGATTAATCAGTCCAAAAGGACTCTGGGGTCATATGCTAACCCCATTACAGCTGCATATGGGAGTAGCATCTGTACACCTCCCATCAAAGCAAGCAGCTTTGAACTAAATCCTCAACTCATTATCATAGTGCAGCAAAACTGCCAGTATTCCGGTCTTCCACAGGAAGAACCTACTGCGTTTCTGGCACAGTTTTTACAAATTGCTGACACAGTATATGATAAAGAGGTAGATCAGGATGTCTACAGACTATTACTGTTTCCATTTGCTGTAAAGGATCAAGCTAAAAGGTGGTTAAATAACCAACCTACAGCAAGCATAAAGACATGGAAACAGTTGTCAGACAAATTCCTGAATCATTTTTACCCTCCAAAAAGGATGACACAGTTAAGACTGGACATCCAAGGCTTTAAACAAGAGGATAATGAATCCCTTTATAATGCTTGGGAGAGGTATAGAGGTATGCTAAGGAAATGTCCCTCTGAAATGTTTTCAGAGTGGGTACAGTTAGACATTTTCTACTATGGGCTTACAGAAAAAGCTCAGATGTCTTTAGACCACTCAGCTGGTGGATCTATACACATGAGGAAGACAATTGAAGAAGCTCAAGAGCTTATAGACACTGTTGCTAGAAACCAATATTTGTACTCTAGCAATGAGTTCTCTCCAAAAGAGGAAGTCATGGCAGTAGTCAATGACCCTAATCCTCAAGAACAGATAATTGAGCTTAATCAACAATTGCTCTTGATGACAGAACAGTTAGCAGACTTTAAAGAAATGCTCCATGAAACTAAAGTTGCTAACAAGAGCATAGAACTGCAGTTGAAGCAAGCAAAACAGCAAATATCTAAACAGATAACAGAGGAATGTCAAGCAGTTCAACTGAGGAGTGGGAAGACACTGAATAACACTGCTCAGAAGAGCAAAAAGCCAAACAAGGAACAATTGACAGTGGACAACCAAACCACTGTGCAAAATCCCTCTGAGGACAGTAAGAGCCCAGAGAGGAATATTATTGGCGTTCAAACGCCAGAAAGGGAAGGAAACCTGGCGTTAAACGCCCATTCCTTGCCCAGTTCTGGCGTTCAAACGCCAGAAAAGGGGGAAAAGTTGGCGTTAAACGCCCATTTTCCACCCAATCCTGGCGTTCAGACGCCTAAGGGGGATCAGACACCTGAAAGTGCTGACAGTAATCCCTCTAACAAGGCTTCTTCAACCACTTCTGTAAGGAATAAACCTGCAGCATCTAAGGTTGAAGAATATAAAGCCAAGATGCCTTATCCTCAAAAACTCCGCCAAGCGGAACAGGATAAGCAATTTGCCTGCTTTGCAGACTATCTAAGGACTCTTGAAATAAAGATTCCGTTTGCAGAGGCACTTGAGCAAATACCTTCTTATGCTAAGTTCATGAAAGAGATCTTAAGTCATAAGAAGGATCGGAGAGAAACTGAAAAAGTGTTTCTCACTGAAGAATGCAGTGCAGTCATATTAAAGAGCTTACCAGAAAAGCTTCAAGATCCAGGGAGCTTTATGATACCATGCACATTAGAAGGTGCTTGCACCAAGACAGCTCTATGTGATCTTGGAGCAAGCATCAATCTAATACCTGCATCCACTATCAGAAAGCTTGGGTTGACTGGAGAAGTCAAACCAACCCGGATATGCCTCCAACTTGCTGATGGCTCCATTAAATACCCATCAAGCATGATTGAGGACATGATTGTCAAGGTTGGGCCATTTGCCTTTCCAACTGACTTTGTGGTGCTGGAAATGGAGGAGCACAAGAGTGCAACTCTCATTCTAGGAAGACCTTTCCTAGCAACTGGACGAACTCTCATTGATGTACAAAAAGGGGAAGTAACCTTGAGAGTCAATGAGGATGAGTTCAAGTTGAATGCTGTAAAAGCTATGCAGCATCCAGACACACCAAATGACTGCATGGGCGCTGACATTATTGACTCTCTGGTAGAAGAGATCAATATGACTGAAAGCCTAGAATCAGAGCTTGAGGACATCTTCAAAGATGCTCAACCTGATCAAGAAGAACTAGAGGAAGCAAAGGAATTTTCGAAAATTCCTCAGGAGGAGGATAAACCTCCCAAGCCTGAACTCAAACCACTACCACCATCCCTGAAATATGCATTTCTGGGAGAGGGTGACACTTTTCCAGTGATTATAAGCTCTGCTTTAAATTCACAAGAAGAGGAAGCACTGATTCAAGTGCTAAGGACACACAAGACAACTCTTGGGTGGTCCATAAGTGATCTTAAGGGCATTAGCCCAGCTAGATGCATGCACAAGATCCTATTGGAGGATAATGCCAAACCAGTGGTCCAACCACAGAGGAGGCTAAATCCTGCCATGAAGGAGGTGGTGCAGAAAGAGGTCACTAAATTACTGGAGGCTGGGATTATTTATCCGATTTCTGATAGCCCCTGGGTGAGCCCTGTCCAAGTTGTTCCCAAAAAGGGAGGCATGACAGTGGTTCATAATGAAAAAAATGAACTGGTTCCTACAAGGACAGTCACAGGGTGGCGCATGTGTATTGACTACATAAGGCTCAACACAGCCACCAGAAAGGATCATTTTCCTTTACCATTCATAGACCAAATGCTAGAAAGACTAGCTGGCCATGATTATTATTACTTTTTGGATGGCTATTCAGGCTACAACCAAATTGCAGTAGATCCTCAGGACCAAGAGAAAACAGCATTCACTTGCCCTTCTGGCGTGTTTGCCTATAGGAGGATGCCTTTTGGTCTGTGCAATGCACCTGCAACCTTTCAGAGGTGCATGCTCTCTATCTTTTCAGATATGGTAGAGAAATTTCTGGAAGTCTTCATGGATGACTTTTCAGTATATGGAGACTCATTTAGCTCCTGTCTTAATCACCTAGCACTTGTCTTGAAAAGATGCCAAGAGACTAACCTGGTTTTAAACTGGGAGAAATGTCACTTTATGGTGACTGAAGGAATTGTCCTTGGACACAAAATTTCAAGCAAGGGAATAGAGGTGGATAAGGCAAAGGTAGAGGTAATTGAAAAATTACCACCACCTGCCAATGTTAAGGCAATCAGAAGCTTTCTGGGGCATGCAGGATTCTACAGAAGGTTTATAAAGGATTTTTCGAAAATTGCAAAACCTCTGAGTAACCTGTTAGCTGCTGACACACCATTTGTGTTTGACACACAGTGTCTGCAGGCATTTGAGACCCTGAAAGCTAAGCTGGTCACAGCACCAGTCATCTCTGCACCAGATTGGACATTGCCATTTGAACTAATGTGTGATGCCAGTGATCATGCCATTGGTGCAGTGTTGGGACAGAGGCATAACAAGCTTCTGCACGTCATTTACTATGCCAGCCGTGTTCTAAATGACGCACAGAAGAACTACACAACCACAGAAAAAGAGTTACTTGCAGTGGTCTATGCCATTGACAAGTTTAGATCCTATCTAGTGGGATCCAAGGTGGTTGTGTACACTGACCATGCTGCTCTTAAATATCTACTCACAAAGCAGGATTCAAAACCCAGGCTCATCAGATGGGTGTTGCTTCTGCAAGAGTTTGATATAGAAATAAGAGACAGAAAAGGGACAGAGAACCAAGTAGCTGATCATCTGTCCCGAATAGAACCAGTAGCTGGGGCGTCCCTCCCTTCTACTGAGATTTCTGAGACTTTCCCAGATGAGCAACTGTTTGCCATTCAGGAAGCTCCATGGTTTGTAGATATTGCAAATTTTAAAGCTGTGAGGTTCATTCCCAAAGAGTACAGCTACGTGCAGAGAAAGAAATTAATTTCAAATGCCAAGTACTACCTCTGGGATGAACCATATCTCTTTAAGAGATGTGCTGACGGAGTGATCCGCAGATGTATACCCAGAGAAGAAGCACAAAGGATCCTATGGCACTGCCATGGATCACAGTATGGAGGACATTTTGGAAGTGAGCGAACAGCCACTAAAGTCCTCCAATGTGGCTTCTACTGGCCTACTCTCTATAAAGATTCCCGAGAGTTTGTGCGTAACTGTGACAGTTGCCAAAGAGCTGGTAACCTGCCTCATGGATATGCCATGCCTCAACAAGGGATATTAGAGATAGAATTGTTTGATGTATGGGGAATTGACTTCATGGGGCCATTCCCACCATCATACTCAAACACTTACATTCTGGTGGCAGTGGACTATGTATCTAAGTGGGTAGAAGCAATTGCTACACCCACTAATGATACAAAGACCGTACTGAAATTCCTCCAGAAAAACATTTTTAGCAGGTTTGGCGTTCCCAGAGTGCTAATCAGTGACGGGGGCACGCATTTCTGCAATAAACAGCTACACCTTGCTATGGTTAGATATGGAATTAGCCACAAAGTGGCAACTCCGTATCATCCACAGACAAATGGGCAAGCTGAAGTCTCTAACAGAGAACTAAAAAGAATCCTAGAACGGACTGTGATAGCCCGAAGAAAGGATTGGGCAAAGAGCTTGGATGATGCTCTGTGGGCGTACAGAACAACATTCAAGACTCCTATAGGAACCTCCCCATACCAACTGGTGTATGGGAAGGCCTGTCATTTGCCTGTGGAACTGGAACATAAAGCCTACTGGGCAACCAGATTCCTAAACATGGATGCACAGTTAGTTGGTGAAAAAAGACTGCTCCAGCTAAATGAGCTAGAGGAGTTCAGACTCAATGCCTTTGAAAATGCAAAAATCTATAAGGAAAAGGCAAAGAAATGGCATGACAAGAAGTTGTCAACCAGAGTCTTTGAGCCAGGACAAAAAGTTCTGCTCTTCAACTCTAGGCTCAGACTGTTTCCAGGAAAACTCAAATCCCGATGGAGGGGTCCGTATGTGATTACAGGAGTGTCACCATATGGATATGTTGAGCTTCAAGATACTGATTCTAACAAAAGGTTCATCGTCAATGGACAGAGAATCAAGCATTATCTTGAAGGCAATTTTGAGCAGGAGTGCTCAAAACTGAGACTTGAGTAATTCTCAGTGAAGGTCCAGCTAAAGACAGTAAAGAAGCGCTTGCTGGGAGGCAACCCAGTCATTAGGAGGTTGTATGAATTGTTCTTACAGAGGCAAGTATCAAAAATGAAGGAATTCACAGAGTTACAGAAGGACTCAGCTCAAAAAGCAGAGAAAATGAGCTTACTGGCGAAAAAACGCCAGTAAGGGGCATTTTGGGCGTTAAACGCCAGAATGGGTACCATTCTGGGCGTTTAACGCCAGGAATGGTGCCATTTTGGGCGTTAAACGCCAGAATGGGCACCATTCTGGGCGTTTAACGCCAGGTGTGCAGCATCCTGGGCGTTCAGAAAAACGCCCAGTGATAAAGGTTTTCTGGCGTTTAACGCCAGCCAGGGCACCTGGCTGGGCGTTAAACGCCCAAAAGGGGTGCCAATTGGGCGTTAAACGCCAGAATGGGTGCCATTCTGGGCGTTTAACGCCAGAAAGGTGGGGGACCACAATTTTGTTTTCAACTCAGATTTTTTCAAACTTTCCTTTTCTTTCCCATATTTTTCCACAAAAACACATTTCAATCTCTCATCATTCACTTTCAAATTTTCAAAATCGTTCTTCAAATCTTCCAAATCATTCCCAAATTTTGTTCAAAACTCACTCTTCTTTCAATTTCTTTCCATATCTCCTCAAATCTCCTTTCAAATTTTTCTTTTTTTTCGAAAATCTCTTCCCCCACTCTATAAATAAACATTTTCTCACCCCTCATTCCCCACACCATTCGAATTTCCTCTTCCTCTCTCTCTCTCTTCTCTTCTTTCTTTTCTTTTTGCTTGAGGACAAGCAAAACCTCTAAGTTTGGTGTGCTTTTCCGTGATCACTAAGCCAAGATTTATCAAGATCATGGCTCCTAAGGGAAACCAAACCAATTTAAGAGGAAAGAAAGAGACTAATCCAAAGAATCTTTGGAATCAAGAGAAGTTCTTAACCAAAGAACATGAAGACCATTATCACAAAATAATGGGTCTGAGGTCAGTGATCCCGGAAGTCAAATTTGATCTGAAAGAAGATGAATATCCGGGGATCCAAGAGCAAATTCGAAATAGAGGATGGGAAGTTCTGACCAATCCTGAAATAAAGGTTGGAAGGAACATGGTTCAGGAATTCTACTCTAATCTGTGGCTAACAGATAAGCAAAGAATGACTGGAACTGCTTACCATACCTACAGAACCATGGTCAGAGGGAAAGTTATGTACTTCCATCTGGACAAAATAAGAGAAATCTTCAAACTACCTCAATTACAAGATGATCCTGATTCCTTCAATAGGAGGATGGTGAGAGTAGATAAAGGGTTGGATCAAGTTCTAGAGGACATATGCCTCCCTGGGACTAAGTGGATAACCAATTCAAAGGGTGTCCCAAACCAACTCAAGAGGGGAGACCTCAAGCCAATTGCAAGAGGTTGGCTAGACTTTATTGGGCGTTCCATATTGCCCACTAGCAACCGTTCTGAGGTCACCATCAAGAGAGCAGTGATGATTCATTGCATTATGCTTGGAAAAGAAGTGGAGGTCCATCATGTGATTGCTTGTGAGATCTACACAATTGCAAATAAGAATTCCACTGAAGCCAAATTGGCTTACCCAAGCTTGATCTCCTTGCTCTGTAAAGAGGCTGGGATGAAGATGGGAGTAGATGAGTTCATATCCATTGAACACCCAATCACCAAGAAGTCAATGGAAGGACAAGTGCAAGACAATTCTATCAAGAGGAGGGCGCAGGAATTCCTCCCTGAATTCCCAAGAATTGACTACTGGACCAGCCTAGAAGCATCTGTCTCCAAGCTGCAAGAGACTATGGAGCAACTGAAGGAAGAACAGCAGAATCAGAACTGCATGCTCTGCAAATTGCTGAAGGAACAAGAGAAGCAGGGGCGTGAACTCCAAGAATTGAAACGCCAAAAGTTCTCCTCTCAAGCTGAGGGAGCATCCACTTCTCAAAATCAAGGTTGTTGAGTCCTAACTCTGTGAAAACCTCTATCATTAGGAGCCTATGTTTGCGTTTTTTTTTCCTTTGTTTTGTTTTTATTTTTTGTTTTTCTAGTCTCATTTTATATCTATTTTTTAGTCTTGTTTTAATTCATAATTAATAAAATTGAAATTTTATGCCTTAAAGATATGAATGTCCTATGAATCCATCACCTCTCTTAAATGAAAAATGCTTTAATCACAAAAGAACAAGAAGTACAGGATTTCGAAATTTATCATTGAAACTAGTTGAATTAGTTTGATGTGGTGACAATACTTTTTGCTTTCTGAATGAATGCTTGAACAGTGCATATGTCTCTTGAATTTGTTGTTTTGAGAATGTTAAAAAAAATTGTTGGCTCTTGAAAGAATGAGGAAAAAGAGAACTGTTATTGAGGATCTGAAAAATCATCAAATTGATTCTTGAAGCAAGAAAAAGCAGTGGATACAAAAAAAAATTTCGAAAAAAAAAAAGAAAGAAAAAGAAAAAGAAAGAAATAAATTTGTGATCCAAGGCAACAAGAGTGTGCTTAAGAACCCTGGACACCTCTAATTGGGGACTTTAGCAAAGCTGAGTCACAATCTGAAAGGGTTCACCCAATTATGTGTCTGTGGCATGTATGTATCCGGTGGTAATACTGGAAGACAGAGTGCTTTGGGCCACAGCCAAGACTCATACACTAGCTATGTTCAAGAATCATTATGCTCAACTAAGAGAATCAATAACACTATCTGAGTTCTGAGTTCTTATAGATGCCAATCATTCTGAACCTCAAAGGATAGAGTGAGGTGCCAAAACTGTTCGGAGGCAAAAAGCTACTAGTCCCGCTCATCTAATTGGAGCTATGTTTCCTTGATATTTTGGAGTCTATAGTATATTCTCTTCTTTTTATCCTATTTTGATTTTCAGTTGCTTGGGAACAAGCAACAATTTAAGTTTGGTGTTGTGATGAGCGGATAATTTGTATGCTTTTTGGCATTATTTTCAGTATGTTTTTAGTATAATCTAGTTAGTTTTTAGTATATTTTTATTAGTTTTTAGCTAAAATTCACTTTTCTGGACTTTACTATGAGTTTGTGTGTTTTTCTGTGATTTTAGGTATTTTCTGGCTGAAATTAAGGGTCCTGAGCAAAAATCTGATTCCGAGACCAAAAAGGACTGCAGATGCTGTTGGATTCTGACCTTCCTGCATTCCAAGCGGATTTTCTGGAGCTACAGAAGCCCAATTGGCGCGCTCTCAACGGCATTGGAAAGTAGACATCCTGGGCTTTCCAGCAATATATGATAGTCCATACTTTGCCCAATATTTGATGGCCCAAACCGGCGCTCAAAGTCTCCCTCAGAAATTCCAGCGTTAAACGCCGGAACTGGCATAAAACTTGGAGTTAAACGCCCAAACTGGCATGAGAACTGGCGTTTAACTCCAGAAAACGTCTCTACACATAAAAGCTTCATTGCTCAGCCCAAGCACACACCAAGTGGACCCAGAAGTGGATTTTTACGTCATTTACTCATTTCTGTACACCCTAGGCTACTAGTTTACTATTAATAGGATCTTTTGACATTGTATCAGTACCTTATGACCTCATGACACTTTACACCTTTCTTTGTGTATCTTCCACAGCATGAGTCTCTAAACCCCATGGTTGGGGGTGAGGAGCTCTGCTGTGTCTTGATGGATTAATGCAATTACTACTGTTTCTCATTCAATCATGCTTGCTTCCATTCTAAGATAATACTTGTTCTTAATCCGGATGAATGTGATGATCCGTGACAATCATCATCATTCTCAACTATGAACGCGTGCCTGACAACCACCTCCGTTCTACCTTAGATTAAGTAGTTATCTCTTGGGTTCTTTAACCGGAATCTTCGTGGTATAAGCTAGAATTGATGGCGGCATTCAAGAGAATCCGGAAGGTCTAAACCTTGTCTGTGGTATTCTGAGTAGGATTCAATGATTGAATGACTGTGACATGCTTCAAACTCCTGAAGGCGGGGCGTTAGTGACAGACGCAAAAGAATCACTGGATTCTATTCCGGCCTGATTGAGAACCGACAGATGAATTCCGCTATGCTGTGACAGAGCATATGCAATCGCTTTCACTGAGAGGATGGGAGGTAGCCATTGACAACGGTGAAACCCTACATATAGCTTGCCATGGAAGGAGACTTGCGTGTTTGAAGAAGAAGACAGTAGGAAAGCAGAGATTCAGAAGATGGAGCATCTCCAAACCTCAACCTATTCTCCATTACTGCAAAACAAGTAATCATTTCATGTTCTTTTGCTTTTCACAATCAATCCTGATAATTTCTGATATCCTGACTAAGATTTACAAGATAACCATAGCTTGCTTCAAGCCGACAATCTCTGTGGGATCGACCCTTGCTCACGCAAGGTATTACTTGGACGACCCAGTACACTTGCTGGTTAGTTGTGCGGGATTGCAAAAGTGTGATTGCAATTTCGTGCACCATGCCTCTCTCTGTAATGGAGAAGCTAGGGATCTTTGAGGTACAAGCTGCGAGAATCTCACTAGAGATGGCAGACAATTCAAGAAAACAAGCTTATGGACTTGTAGAGGATGTTCTGCTAAAAGTCGAAGACCATTACATCCCTACTGATTTCATAGTCCTAGAGACTGGAAAGTGCATGGATGAATCCATCATCCTTGGCAGACCCTTCCTAGCCAAAGCAAAGGCTGTGATTGATGTTGATAGAGGAGAATTGATCATTCAAGTGAATGAAGAATCCCTTGTGTTTAAGGCTCAAGGATATCCCTCTACAACCATGGAGAAGAAGCATGAAGAGCTTCTCTCAAAACAGAGTCAAACAGAGCCCCCACAGTCAAACTCTAAGTTTGGTGTTGGGAGGCCTCAACCAACTTCTATTGGGAGGTTCCAACATTGCTCTGAGTATCTGTGAGGTTCCATGAGAGCCCACTGTCAAGCTACTGACATTAAAGAAGCGCTTGTTGGGAGGCAACCCAATGTTATATTTATCTATTTTTCCTTTGTTATTTTATGTTTTCTGTAGGTTGATGATCATGGAAAGTCACAAAATCAATTGAAAAAGCAAAAACAGAATGAAAAACAGAAAGAAAAACAGCACACCCTGGAGGAAAACTTGCTGGCGTTTAAACACCAGTAAGGGTAGCCAATGGGCGTTTAACGCCAGAAAGAGGCACCAGACTGGCGTTAAATGCCAGGAAAGGGCAAGAAGATGGCGTTAAATGCCAGAAATGGGCACCAGCCTAGTGTTTAACGCCAGAATTGGCAGAAGGAGCATTTTTGCTCGCCACTTGGTGCAGGGATGAATTTTCCTTGACACCTCAGGATCTGTGGACCCCACAGGATCCCCACCTACCCCACCACTCTCCCTCCTCTTCACCCATTCACCAATCACCTCAACACCTCTTCCCCAAAAACCCCTCACCTATCAAATCCCACTATTCTCTTCACCACTCACATCCATCCTTCATAAAACCCCACCTACCTCACCATTCAAATTCAAACCACTTTCTCTCCCAAACCCACCCATAATGGCCGAACCATACACCCCCTCTCCACTCCTACATAAACCCATCTTCACCCCTTCATTTTCACACAACCAAAACACTACTTCTCTTGCTTGGCCGAACCACAAAGCCACCTCTATCTCCTCTATTTCTTCTTCTTCTACTCTCTTCTTTTTTCTTTTGCTCGAGGACGAGCAAGCCTTCTAAGTTTGGTATGGTAAAAGCATTTCTTTTTGTTTTTCCATAACCATTTATGGCATCTAAGGCCGGAGAAACCTCTAGAAAGAGAAAAGGGAAGGCAAAAGCTTCCACCTCTAAGTCATGGGAGATGGAGAGATTCATCTCAAGGGTGCATGAAGTCCACTTCTATGAAGTTGTGGCCATGAAGAATGTGATCCCCGAGGTCCCTTTCAAACTCAAAAAGAGTGAATATCCGGAGCTCCGACATGAGATCCGAAGAAGAGGTTGGGAAGTTCTTACCAACCCCATTCAACAAGTCAGAATCTTAATGGTTCAAAAGTTCTATGCCAATGCATGGATCACTAAGAACCATGATCAAAGTGTGAACCCGGACCCAAAGAATTGGGATAAAATGGTTCGGGGGAAAAGCTTGGATTTTAGTCCGAAAAATGTAAGGTTGGCATTCAACTTGCCCATGATGCAAGGAGATGAACACCCTTACACTAGAAGGGTCAACTTTGATCAAAGGTTGGACCAAGTCCTCATAGACATTTGTGAAGAGGGCGCTCAATGGAAGAGAGATTCAAGAGGGAAGCCGGTTCAACTGAGAAGGCATGACCTCAAGCCCATGGCTAGGGGATGGTTGGAGTTTATCCAACGCCCAATCATTCCCACTAGCAACCGGTCCGAAGTTACTATAGACCGGGCCATCATGATTCATAGCATCATGATTGGAGAGGAAATAGAAGTTCTTGAGGTTATATCCCAAGAGCTTTATAAGGTGGCGGACAAGTCCTCTACCTTGGCAAGGTTAGCCTTTCCTCATCTCATTTGTCACCTCTGTTATTCCGTAGGAATTGACATAGAGGGAGACATCCTCATTGATAAAGACAAGCCCATCACTAAGAAAAGGATGGAGCAAACAAGAGATCCCACTCATCATGAAATCCCTGAGATGCCTCAAGGGATGCACTTTCCTCCACAAAACTATTGGGAGTAAATCAACACCTCCCTAGGAGAATTGAGTTCCAACATGGGACAACTAAGGGTGGAGCACCAAGAACATTCCATTCTCCTCCATGAAATTAGAGAAGATCAAAGAATCATGAGAGAGAAGCAACAAAGGCAAGGAAGAAACATTGAGGAGCTCAAGCACTCCATAAGATCTTCAAGAGGAAGAACAAGCTGCCATCACTAAGGTGGACCCGTTCTTTAATCTCCTTGTTCTTTATTCTCCTGTTTTTCGAATTTTTATGCTTATGTTCATCATCAATGTTTGTGTCTTATGATCATTAGTGTCTTAGTGTCTATGCCTTAAAGTTATGAATGTCCTATGAATCCATCACCTTTCTTAAATGAAAAATGTTCTTAATTGAAAAGGAGAAGAATTGCATGAATTTTGAATTTTATAGCAGATTAATTATTTTGATGTGGAGGCAATACTTTGACTTCTGAATGTATGCTTGAACAGTGCATATGTCTTTTGAATTTGTTGTTCATGAATGTGGGCTCTTGAAAGAATGATGAAAAAGGAGACATGTTACTGAGGATCTGAAAAATCATAAAAATTATTCTTGAAGCAAGTAAAAGCAGTGAATTCAAAAAAAAAAAGAGATAGTACATGCGAAAAAAAAGAGAGAAAGAAAAAAAACGAAAAAGAAATAATAAAGTTGTGATCCAAGGCAAAAAGAGTGTGCTTAAGAACCCTGGACACCTCTAATTGGGGACTCTAGCAAAGCTGAGTCACAATCTGAAAAGGTTCACCCAGTTATGTGTCTGTGGCATGTATGTATCCGGTGGTAATACTGAAAGACAGAGTGCTTTGGGCCACGGCCAAGACTCATAAAGTAGCTATGTTCAAGAATCATCATACTTAACTAGGAGAATCAATAACACTATCTGGATTTTGAGTTCCTATAGAAGCCCATCATTCTGAATTTCAAAGGATAAAGTGAGATGCCAAAACTGTTCAGAGGCAAAAAGCTAAAAGCCCCGCTCATCTAATTAATACTGATCTTCATAGATGTTTTTGGAATTCATTGCATATTCTCTTCTTTTTATCTTATTTGATCTTCAGTTGCTTGAGGACAAGCAACAATTTAAGTTTGGTGTTGTGATGAGCGGATAATTTATACGCTTTTTGGCATTGTTTTTAGTATGTTTTAGTTAGTTTTTATTATATTTTTTTTAGTTTTTTAGTTAAAATTCACTTTTCTGGACTTTACTATGAGTTTGTGTGTTTTTCTGTGATTTCAGGTATTTTCTAGCTGAAATTGAGGGACCTGAGCAAAAATCTTATTCAGAGGCTGAAAAGGACTACAGATGCTGTTGGATTCTGACCTCCCTGCACTCAAAGTGGATTTTCTAGAGCTACAGAAGCCCGATTGGCGCGCTCTCAACTGCGTTAGAAAGTAGACATGCTGGGCTTTCCAGCAATGTATAATAGTCCATACTTTTCCCGAGATTGGATGGCCCAAACAGGCATTCCAATCAGCTCAAGAATTCTGGCGTAAAACGCCGGAACTGGCACAAGAATGGGAGTTAAACGCCCAAACTAGCACAAAAGCTGGCGTTTAACTCCAAGAAGAGTCTCTACATGAAAATGCTTCAATGCTCAGCCCAAGCACACACCAAGTGGGCCCGGAAGTGGATTTTTATGTAATTTACTCATCTTTGTAAACCCTAGGCTACTAGTTCTCTACAAATAGGACCTTTTACTATTGTATTCTCATCTGGGTAGCTATCTTTGAGTAGTCTTATGCTATCATAGATCACGGGGGCTGGCCTCTCGGCTATGCCTGGACCTTGTTCTTATGTATTTTCAACGGTAGAGTTTCTACACACCATAGATTAAGGTGTGGAGCTCTGCTGTACCTCGAGTATTAATGCAATTACTATTGTTCTTCTATTCAATTCAGCTTATTCTTGTTCTAAGATATCACTTGTTCCTCAACTTGATGAATGTGATGATTCATGACACTCATCATCATTCTCACCTATGAACGTGTGCCTGACAACCACCTCCGTTCTACCTTAGTTTGAGTGGATATCTCTTGGATTTCTTAACCGGAATCTTCGTGGTATAAGCTAGAATTGATGGCGGCATTCAAGAGAATCCGTAAGGTCCAAACCTTGTCTGTGGTATTCTGAGTAGGATTCAAGGATTGAATGACTGTGACGAGCTTCAAACTCACGATTGTGGGGCGTTAGTGACAGACGCAAAAGAATCACTGGATTCTATTCCGACATGATTGAGAACTGACAACTGAATAGCCGTGCTGTGACAGAGCGCGTTGAACATTTTCACTTAGAGGACGGGACTGTAGCCATTGACAACGGTGATGCCCAACATACAGCTTTCCATGGAAAGGAGTAAGAAGGATTGGATGAAGACAGTAGGAAAGCAGAGAGATGGAAGGGTCAAAGCATCTCCATACGCTTATCTGAAATTCTCACCAATGAATTACATAAGTATCTCTATCTTTATTTTATGTTTTATGTTATCCTCCATAACCATTTGAGTCCGCCTGACTGAGATTTACAAGATGACCATAGCTTGATTCATACCAACAATCTCCGTGGGATCGACCCTTACTCGCGTAAGGTTTATTACTTGGACGACCCAGTGCACTTGCTGGTTAGTTGTACGAAGTTGTGATAAAGAGTTGAGATTGCAATTGAGCGTACCATGTTGATGGCACCATTGATGATCACAATTTCGTGCACCAAAAACCTATAAGTAATGAGGTACTTCAGAAGAAAGGAGTTCTTGAAGTTGACACTCTGAATGCCATATTGGCTTAGAACAAGATCTTGATCCAGCAGGTCAATATGTTCTCTCAGCATTTGACTAGAATGTAAGCTGCATCTGGCAGCACTCACAAAGCTTCTTCTAAATTAGAAGCTTATGATCCTGAGCAACCCACCATGGAAGAGGTGAATTACACAGGAGAACCCTATGGAATCACCTACAATCCCTCATAGAGGAATCATCATAACCTTTCATGTTAGGATCAATAGAAGCCTCAGCAAGGCTTCAATAACGATCAAGGTGGAAGAACCCAGGATAGGTTCAACAACAGACCACCATTTTGATTTTCTCAAGGGAATATGGAGTCCCCTAAGCAGAGCCTTTCTGACTTAGTCACTATAGTCTCCAACCTCTCTAAGACCACTCATAGTTTCATTACTGAAATAAGATCCTCCATCACAAATTTGGAGATACAAGTTGGTCAGCTGAGCAAGAGGATCCCTGAGACTCCTCTTGACATTCTTCCTAGTAACACTCAGGTGAACCCAAGAGAAGAGTACAAGGACATCACCACAAAGACTGAGGCCAAATCTATAGAGACTGGAAAGGCATTGAACGCCAGTGAGGAAGATCTCACTAGGCGTTCAATGCCCAAAATGGCAAAGAGCCTGGCGTTGAATGCCAATGAGGAAGCCCTCACTGGGCATTCAATGCCCATCCTGGCAACAGAGCTGGCGTTGAACGCCAGTGAGGAAGACCTCAGTGGGCGTTCAACACCCATCCTAGAAACAGAGCTAATGCTGAACACCAGTGAAGAAGTCCTCACTAGGCGTTCAACGCCCAAACAGACAACGAAGCTGGTGTTGAACGCTAGCAACGACACCCCTGCTGGGTGTTCAATGCCCAAAAAGGTAAGGAAACTGGTGTTTAACGCCAGTAAAGGCACACATGATGGGCGTTCAATGCCCAAAGAGCCACCAGAGCTGGCGTTGAACGCTAGTGATGGCACACCTCCCAAATGTTCCTTACCTACTGAAGTTATCCACATCCAAGAACTAAAGGAAGCTAAGGCTCATGTAGAGACCATATAGGTTTCTTTACATGCACTCCTGCAGTGCATGAGTTCTGATGACTACTCTCTGTAAACATCTTATTAGAGATGGCAGACAAGTCAATGAAGAAGCCATATGACTTAGTAGAGGATGTCTTGGTGAAGGTTAAAGACCATTACATCCATGCAAACTTCATAGTCTTGGATATTGGAGAGGATGAGGATGAATTTATCAACCTCGAATTTCCTAGCCACTACAAATGCCATGATTAATGTGGCAAAGGGAGAAATAGTCTTCCAAATAGGGGAAGACTACGTCTTGTTAAGGATGCCCGAACCCAAATCCCTATCTAAAAGAGAGATAACTGTACAACACTTAGTATTCCAAGCGTTTCTTTCAGTGTAGAGCTATACTAAACCCCCAAACATCAATTCTAAGTTTGGTGTTAGGCACCCATTAACAAGCACTAGAACAAAGGTACTTGGATGAAATTACCTAAAGGCTAGAGGAACAAGAAAGTCCCCACTAAAGGCCTCTCACCTGGCATGAGGGTTGTCTTCACCAAGAAACCAGTCATACCACACACAATGAGTCGTGTCCTGTCTCAAAAGCATGTAGAGCTCATTCATGGGAAGACAGGTAGAAATTTCACTTTAAGGGGTGAAATTCTGAGCCCATACTCACTTCCGTAAGGAGCTAATCATCAAGCTAATAACGTTAAAGAAGTGCTTGTTGGGAGGCAGCCCAACCCTAATTAGTTATTTTTATATCTTTTAATTTGTTTTTCTTAAGTTATTTCTATTGGTTCATGATCATGTGCAGCAGTCAGAACAGAGACAGAAAGTTTCTGCAATAAAATAGAATACCCTGGATGGAGTGTCTTACTAGCATTGGATGCTAGCCAGGAAGCACTGGCTAGGCATTTAACGCCCCAACTGGCAAACTTGCTGGCGTTGAATGCCAGCCAAGGAGCACTGGCTAGGCGTTCAATGCCCATAATGGCAGCCTTACTGGCCTTGAACGCCAGCCATGGGCAAGTGCTGGGAGTTTAACGCCCATGCAGAGGGCAACGATTCTGAATTCCTTAGCCTCTCAGTACTAGTGGGTCCCACAGCATCTCTACATTCCCCACTTCTTCCTTCTTCTTTTCACACTTCCCCATACACTCTTCCCTATAAACCCCAGGTCAATCACATCCATATCACTTCCCAAAACTATCATAAATCCCACAAACCCCCACCCACTTCAAAATCAAATTTTCCTCCCATTTAACCCACCCATGACCGAACCCTAACCCTAGCCCACTCCTATAAATACCCCTCATTCTAACCCTTTATACACACACTATTCATACACATAAAAGCCCCCTTGGCCGAAATCATTCTCTCCCTATATCTTCATCTATTTTCTTCTTCTTCTTCTACTCCATTCTTCTCTTTTATTTATTTTTGGTTGAGGACGAGAAAAGCTTTTAAGTTTGGTGTGGTAAAAGCATTGTTTTTTACTTTTCATTACCATTTACGGCACCCAAGGTTGGAGAATCCTTTAGAAAGAGAAAAAAATCCATAGCTGCCACCTATGAATCTTGGAAGATGGAATAATTCATCACTAAAGTCCACCAAGACCACTTCTATGATGTAGTGGTAGAGAAGAAGGTGATCTCTGAGGTCCCTTTCAGGCTTAAGAAGAATGAGTATACGGAAATCCAAAGAGAGATCCGGATAAGAGGTTGGGAAGTCCTAACCAATCCCATCCAAGAGGTGCAAGAGTTCAAAGCTAATGCATGTGTAACTAAAAATCATGACATTAGCGTGAACCCAAATACCAAGAAATGGAGCACCATGGTCTGAGGAAGAATCTTAGATTTTAGCCTGGAAAGTCTGAGGTTGGCATTCAACTTGTCTTTGATGCAAGGAGACCCACATCCTTACACTAGAAGAGTCAACTTTAATTAGAGGATGGATGAAGTACTCTCAGACATCTGTGTGGAAGGAGAATAATGGAAAAGGGTTTCTCAAGGCCAACCTATCAAACTAAGAAGGTCTGACCTCAAGCCTAGTGCTAGAGGATGGTTGATGAGCGGATATTTTATACACTTTTTGGCATCATTTTCATATAGTTTTTATAGGTTTTATTGTTAAATTCATATTTGTGGATTCTACATTGAGTTTGTGTATTTTTATGCAATTTTTGGTATTTTTTGGCTGAAATTGAGGAGCTGGAGCAAAAATTTGATTCGTAGACAGAGAAAGCACTACAGCTATCCGGATCTGACCTCCTTGTAATCGGAAGATTTTTTTCTGCAGCTAAAGAAGTCCAAATGGAGCATTCTGAATGGCTGTGGAAAGTGACTTCCAGAGCTTTCTAGCAATATATAGTAGTCTATACTTTGCTTCAGATTAGAAGGCCCAAAACTGGCGTCTAACGCCAGCCTCCTGCCCGCTTCTAGGCGTCTAGCGCCCAAGGAGAAGAGACCAGCATCCAAACGCCCAAAGAGAACTCCCTAGCCAGCCTTCAACACCCTAGAGGCCTCATAGCACGTGGATCTCATCAAAGCTCAGCTCAAACATTCACCAAGTGGGCCCTAGAAGTGGATTTTAGCACTAAAAAGACCGTTTTATCCTTACTAGTCATTAGTTTAGTATTTAAGGAATTAGATTCATGTTATTCGCACAACATCTTTGGCCAATTTTACACCATTTTTTGTTTTACCACTGTGTTTTCTATCAGTATGAGTTTCTAAACCTCTTAGGTTGAGGGGAGGAGCCCTGCTGAGTCCTTTGAATTAATAAAAGTATTACTGTTTCTCTTCAATCCGTGTTTGATTTAATTTTAGGATATATACTCGTTCTTCAACATGGTGAATAGGATGATCCATGACAATCATCTCTGTTCATCACACTAAGACCGCGTGCCTAATAGCCACTCGTGTCTACTTAGGTTCGTGTGAATACGTGACTGGAAAGTACGAACTGCCAACTTGATTATACATCTCTCAAACGGCTAATTCACGACTTCGTTTGGGACTTCTCGAGATACTAGTTCAGCCAATTTTTGGGGGAGATTAGGGTCTATGTGGTAGAGGCCAGAACATAAAGGGGCAGCATTCTCTGATCCGGAAGATTCGACCTTGTTTGTGGCGTTTTGAGTAGGATCACCAAAGAGAATGAGCTGCTAGAGATTCACCCTCATTCAGATTGGATGACCGCAGCCATATGGCATTTGATCTGAAGCAGAGGATATTGATGACCGTGGCCATACGACGTTGATCACATATAACCTGCCCTAGAAGAAATCATTCACAATTGAAGGAAATAGTAAGACAGAGTTAATTTAGAAAGACAAGGCAACTCCAATCCTTAACCATCTTCCTATTACTAATTTCTATCAAATTCACAAAGTATTTTATACACTTTTCTTTACTCCTCTTATGTGTTTAACCAAATTCAAACCAACAACCTCTTGATTCGCCTGACTAATACCTGCAAGATAACTGATGAGCGGATAATTTACACATTTTTTGGCAATATTTTTAGGTAGTTTTTAGTATGATTTAGTTAGTTTTTAGTATATAATTATTAGCTTTTATGCAAAAATCATATTTCTGGACTTTACTATGAGTTTGTGTGTTTTTCTGTGATTTCAGGTATTTTCTGGCTGAAATTGAGGGACCTGAGCAAAAATCTGATTCGGTGGCTGAGAAAGGACTGAAGATGCTGTTGGATTCTGGCCTCTCTGCACTCGAAGTGGATATTCTAGAGCTACAGAAGCCCAATTGGCGCACTCTCAATTGCTGTTGGGATTATACATAATTGTCCATACTTTACCCGAGATTTGATGGCCCAAACTGGCATCAAAACGCCGGTCAGAGACCCTTTTCTGGTGTTAAACACCAGAACTGGCATAAAAGCTGGAGTTAAATGCCCAAACTGGCACCAGAGTTGGCGTCTAACTCCAAGAAAAGTCTATGCACGTGAAAGCTTTAATGCTCAGCCCAAGCACACACCAAGTGGGCCCCAAAAGTGGATTTCTGCATCATTTACTTATCTCTGTAAACCCTAGGTTACTAGTCATTATAAATAGGACCTATTACTATTGTATTTGAATATCGGGAGATCTTTAGATCATTTTTGAGACTATCTTTGTATCACTATTGATCTCTTGATCATGCTTAGGGGGCTGGCCATTCTGCCATGCCTGGACCTTCATCACTTATGTATTTTCAACGGTAGAGTTTCTACACCTCATAGATTAAGGTGTGGAGCTCTGCTGTTCCTCATGAATTAATGGAATTACTACTGTTTTCTATTCAATTCAAGCTTATTCTTGTTCTAAGATATTCATTTGCACTTCAACATGATGAATGTGATGGTTAAGTAACACTCATCACTATTCTCACTTATGAATGCGTGCCTAACAACCACTTCCGTTCTACATGAAAAAAAGCTTGAATGTATATCTCTTGACCTCTTGGTCCATGACGCATGGTTGCCTCTCTTGACAACAGAGCCTTCCATTCCGTGAGATCAGAGTCTTCGTGGTATAAGCTAGAATCAAGTGGCAGCATTCTTGAGATCCAGAAAGTCTAAACCTTGTCTGTGGTATTCCGAATAGGATCTGGGATGGGATGACTATGACGAGCTTCAAACTCGCAAATGCTGGGCGCAGTGACAGTGTGCAAAAGGATCATTGGATCTTATTCCAACACAATTGAGAACCGACAGATGATTAGCCCTACGTAACCCGTAGCCGGACCATTTTCACTTAGAGGACAGATAGTAGCCATTGACAACGGTGATCCCCCAACATATAGCTTGCCATGGAAAGGAGTACGCATGACTGGATGAAAGCAGTAGGAAAGTAGGGATTCAAAAGAAACAAAGCATCTCCATAAGCTTATCTGAAATTCCTACCAACGAAATACATAAGTATCTCTATCCTATTTTATGTTTTATTTATCTTTTAGTTATCAAAACCTCATAACCATTTGAATATGCCTGACTGAGATTTACAAGATGACCATAGCTTGCTTCAAGCCGACAATCTCTGTGGGATCAACCCTTACTCACGTAATGTATTACTTGGACGACCCAGTGCACTTGCTGGTTAGTTGTATCGGAGTTATGTATCACAATTCTGTGCACCATGTTTTTGGCACCATTGCCGGGGATTGTTTGAGATTGAACAACTGACGGTTCATCTTGTTGCTTAGATTAGGTAATTTTCTTCTTGTTCTATTTTCAAAAGTTTTCAAAAATATTTCAAAAAAAATTTCTCTTCTTTTTCGTTTTTCAAAAAAAAAATTGAAAATTACAAAAAAATTAATAAAATCATAAAAACAAAAATAATATTTTTGTGTTTCTTGTTTGAGTCTAGTGTCAATTTTTAAGTTTGGTGTCAATTGCATATCTTTATTCTTCTTGCATTTTTTGAAAGTGTGTTCTTGTGTTCTTCATTGATCTTCAAGTTGTTCTTGATGATTTTCTTTCTCTAATCTTAAATTCTCTTGTTTTGTGTCTTTTGTTGTTTCTCATGTGCATTCTCAAATTGTTATTGTCTCTAGTATGAAAATTTCTAAGTTTGGTCTCTTGCATGTCTTTCTTTTCTTAAAAATTTTTCAAAAATATGTTCTTGATGTTCATCATGATCTTCATAGTGTTCTTGGTGTTCATCTTGACAGTCAAAGTGTTCATGCATGCATTCCTTGTTTTGATCTTAGTTTTTCATGTTTAATTTCATTCTGTTGTTTTTCTCTCTCATCATAAAAAATTCAAAAAAATTCAAAATTATGTCTTTTCAAGTCAATAATACAGAGAATTGCAGATTCAAAACATACAGCAGAGGAATCACAGAGAAAAAGTTGGGCATTCAAAACACCCAGTAAAGAAGGATTTCTGGCGTTTAAACGCCATCCAAGATACTTGGCTGGGCATTTAACACCCAAGGAGGTAGCCAAGTCGGTGTTAAACGCCAGAATGGTATCCATTCTGGCCTGGGCGTTTAACGCCAGGATAACACTAGAGAGGTAATTTTTTTTCAATTTAAATCTTTTTCAATTTTTCAAGTTTTAAAACTAATTTTTCAAAATCTTATCTTTTTCATATCCTCTCTTATCAATCATATCTTTTTCAGAATCAAAAATCCTTGCTAACAATTAATGTTTTGATTCAAAAAATTTCAAGTTTGTCACTTTCTTGTTAAGAAAGGTTCAATCTTTGAATCCTAGAATCATATCTTTTAGTTTCTTGTTAGTCAAGTCATCAATTTTAAAAATCAAATATTTTTCAACCATATCTTTTCCATCGTATCTTTTTAAAAATCAAATTTTCTTCAATCATATCTTTTCAAACACATCTTTTTCAATCATATTTTTTAAATCATATCTCTTTTATTTTAATTTCAAAATGTTTTTCTAACTTCCTATCTTTTTCAAAACCACTTAACTACTTTTCTCTCTCCAATTTTCGAAAACCACTAACAACTTTTTCAAAAATCTTTTTAATTAACTAATTGTTTTAAACTCTAATTTTATTGTATTTAAAATTTTCGAAAATTCTCCCTCTCCCATCTTTTTCTTTTTAATCACTAACACTTATCCTCCTTTAATAATTCGGACCCCCTTCCTCTCTATAAGTTTGAATTCTTCTCTCTACCTCATCCTTCTATTCTTCTTTTCCTCTGACACATCGAGGAATCTCTATACTGTGACATAGAGGATTCCATACTTTCTTTGTTTTCTTCTCTTTCATATGAGTAGGAACAAGGACAAAGGCATTCTTGTTGAAGCTGATCCTGAACTTGAATGGACCTTGAAGAGGAAGCTAAAAGCAGCTAAAGCACAACACTCTGAAGAGGACCTGACATAAAATTTAGAAAAGGAAGCAGACAAAATAGCCATGGCTGAACCCAACAACAACAATGCAAGGAAGGTGCTTGGTGACTTTACTGCACCTACTCCCAACTTCTATGGGAGAAGCATCTCGATTCCTGCCATTAGAGCAAACAATTTTGAGGTTAAACCTCAATTAGTTTCTCTGATGCAATAGAATTGCAAGTTTCATGGACTTTCATTGGAAGATACTCATCAGTTCTTGGCTGAATTTTTGCAAATCTGTGACACTGTTAAGACCAATGGAGTTGATCCCGAGGTCTACAGACTTATGCTTTTCCCTTTTGCTGTATGAGACAAAGCTAGTATATGGTTGAACTCACAACCTAGAGACAGCCTAAACTCTTGGGAAAAGCTGGTCAATGCCTTCTTAGCTAAATTCTTTCCACCTCAAAAGATGAGTAAGCTTAGAGTGGAATTTCAAACCTTCAAACAGAAGGAAGGTGAATCCCTCTATGAAGCTTGGGAAAGATACAAGCAATTGATCAGAAGGTGTCCTTCTGACATGCTTTCAGAATGGAGCATCATAGGTATCTTCTATGATGGTTTGTCTGAGTTATCCAAGATGTCATTGGACCATTCTGCAGGCAGATCTTTTCATCTGAAGAAAACACCTACAGAAGCCCAAGAACTCATTGAAATGGTTGCAAATAACCAAATCATGTACACTTCAAAAAGAAATCCTATGAATAATGGGACAACTTAGAAGAAAGGAGTTCTTGAGATTGATACTCTGAATGCCATATTGGCTCAGAACAAAATATTGACTCATCAAGTCAATATGATTTCACAGAATCTGACTGGAATGTAAGCTACATCTGGCAGTGCTAAAGAAGCCTCCTCTGAAGGAGAAGCTTATGACCCTGAGAATCTGCAATGGAAGAGGTGAATTACATGGGAGAACCCTATGGAAACACCTACAATTCTTCATGGAGGAATCAACCAAATTTCTCATGGAAGGATCAACAAAAACCTTAACAAGCCTTCAATAACAATAATGGTGGGAGAAACAGGTTTGGCAATAGCAAACCTTTCCCATTATCTTCTTAGTAACAGACAGAGAATTCTGAGCAGAGCCTCTCTAGCTTAGCAAACATCGTCTCTGATCTATCTAAGACCACACTTAGCTTCATGACTGAGGCACGGTCCTCCATAAGAAATTAGGAGGCACAAGTGGGTCAGCTGAGTAAAAGAGTCACTGAAACTCTTCTTAGTACTCTCCCAAGCAATACAGAAGAGAATCCAAAGAGAGAGTGCAAGGCCATTAATATGACCATTAATATGATAGCGTGATTTCCATTGAGGAATACCTCAATGGACGTCCACTGACCAATAAGAAGTTCTCTAATGGGGAACCAAAGGAATCTGAGGCTCACACAGAGACCATAGAGATTCCACTGAACTTCTTATTACCATTCATGAGCTCTGAAGAATAGTCTTCTTCTGAAGAAGATGAAGTTACTACTGAAGAGCAAATTGCTCAATATCTAGGAGCAATCTTAAAGCTGTATGCCAAATTATTTTGTAATGAGACCTGGGAGGATGAACCTCCATTGCTCATTAATGAACTAAATGCCTTGGCTCAGCTGAAGATACCTCAAAAGAAACCGAATCCCGAAAGGTTCTTAATGCCATGCAACATTGGCACCATGACCTTTGAGAAGGCTTTGTGTGACCTAGGGTCAAGTGTAAACCTCCTGGCACTCTCTGTAATGGAGACACTAGGGATTTTTGAGGTACAAGCTGCAAGAATCTCACTAGAGATGGTAGAAAAATCAAAGAAATAGGCTTATGGACTTGTAGAGAATGTCTTGCTAAAGGTTGAAGGCCTTTACATCCCTGCTAACTTCATAATCCTGGACACTGAGAAGAATAAGGATGAATCCATCATCCTTGGCAGACCTTTCTGATAAACCCCTATTTTATGAGTCATCTTGTACTTGAATTGAGTGTTTTTATTAAATCTTCACCCACTTATTCATGTAAATTGCATGGTTTTACTATTCCTTCCTCATTTTATGATATATGTGAAAACATGTTTCCTATGCCTTAAAAATATTAAATTTAATTATCCTTTATTAACATTCGATGCCGTGATTTGTGTGTTAAGTATTTTCAGGTTTCATAGGGCAGGAATGACTTAGAGGACAAAAAGGAGACATATAAAACTGGAAGGAAAGCACAAAAATGGAGTTTTGAAGAAAAAGCAGCAACGCGAACGCGTGGACGACTCGGACGCGTGCTTAGCACAAAAAGCAACGACGCAAACACATGGATGACACGGACGCATGACTTGAGCATAACGCAATTGATGCGGACACATGATTGACGCGGACGCGCGGAAGAGCAAAACTCTAGATGACGTGAACGCATGACCCACGCGTACGCGTGACAGGCGCCACGTGCAGAAATTGTAGAAAACACTCCTAGCGATTTCTGAACCATCTTTTGGCCCAGATCCAAGTCCAAAAGCACTTATTAGAGGCTATAAAGTGGGGAATCCATCCATTAACCAGGAGACATATCATACAACATTCATAATTAACAATTTTAGGTTTTAGATGTAGTTTTTAGAGAGAGAGAGGTTCTCTCCTCTCTCTTAGGATTTAGGATTTAGAATTTCTCTTAGTTTTAGGATTATCTCATCTTCTTCATATTAGGTTCAATGTTCCTTTTACTTTAATTCCTTTTTTTGCTTTTATTTACTCTAATACTTTTATTTGTATTTGATTTATGTTGCCAAATTGGCCTATGAACTTTTCATGTTAGAATTTTCTTAATTGATATAATTTGAGGTATTTCAGACTCATGATTGTTTTGCTCTATTTATGATTTATTTTTCCTTTTGGCTTTGGTTAATTAATTGGTAACACTTGAGTTATCAAACTCAACAGTGGTTAAAATTGGCAATTGTTGATTGATTTGGATCGCTCTAAAGTTGAATAGGACTTGAGGATCAATTTAATTAGTCCACTTGAATTTCCTTTATTTAATAAGGGATAACTAAGCGGGATTAAAACCTAATTTTATCACACCTGATAAGGATAACTAGGATAGGAATTCCAGTTCTCATACCTTGCCAAGAGTTTTCTTAATTATTAATTTGTTTTTTTGTCATTTAAATTACTTGTTCCTTATTTCAAAAACCCAAAATAAAATATATCTTTTTCCATAACCAATAATAAATCACACTTCCCTGTAATTCCTTGAGAAGACGACCCGAGGTTTGAATACTTCGGTTATCAATTTTATTGGGTTTTGTTACTTGTGACAACCAAAACTTTTGTATGAAAAGATTCTCGTTTGTTTAGAAACTATATCTACAACGCGATTATATTTTGAATTCTTTACCGATAGAAAATCCGTTCGTCAAAATGGCGCCGTTGCCGGGGATGATTACTTTAACTAACTACTTTAACTTGCTACCTCAAGGCATGATTACTGTTTTTTTCCTAATTCACTTGAATTCCACTTATCATATATTTTGGATTGTGATTTCTATTTTCTGACTTTTAACTCGAATACAATCCAAAATGCACGTATATTTGACTCAATTCATGCTTCTACTACACTTTTGCCTTTATGCATATATTGATAATTCCTACTTGCCTACTTGTTTTCCTACTTTTGTTCTTCAATTATACCCTGCTACTTCTGCTTTTCAGGATGTCTGATCCCAAAAGTAAGGGAACCGCTAAGGCCACTACAGGCAAAAGGAAGAGAGGTGAATCCTCTATGACCATCCTCGATATTTTACATGATGATTCCTGGCGGGAAAAGAATTTTACTCCGCAGGAAAGGCTGATCAATTAGCACCTACAACAGATCAAGTCAAATTCGCAAGTAGATGCTGTGAAGAACTCTTAAAATTCCAGAAGAACTCGCCCAGTACACCTACGACCAGATAAAATAGAGAGGCTGGTTCTTCTTGGAAAGAAACTTAACTGAAATCAATGCTTCCTGGGTTAGAGAATTTTAGTGCAACTATTTGAAGACTTCCCTGGATGCAGTGCACCTCGGAGGGAAGCAGATCTTGATCACTGAGGAAGCTATTGAGGACATCCTCCAGCTTCAGCCTAAGTCAGATCAGCCTGACGGTTACCAACAGGCTGAAGAGGATATGAGGTATCTGCGATTTGATTGGGACACAGTCAAATAGAGAATAGCCCTTGACCCTACTGCCCCATGGGTCATGGGAAAGAGTACAGTGGTACCTAAGGGAATCAAGCTGACGTATTTGAATAATGAGGATCAGCTTTGGCAGCAGATTCTGAGTAATTACATTATGCCGAGCACTCAGGAGACAGAGGTGCCTGCTGCTATGATCACCCTCATCTGGTGTGTGGTAGAGGGTAAGGACCTATATCTTCCCCGTTTCATCAGGTATTATATGGCCAGGGTCCATGTCAGAGGCACTCTCCCTTTCTCTTATCTGATCACCCAGCTAGGCCGCTGAGCTGACGTGCCCTGGGAGTTTGCTGATGAGAAGCTACCTGCTGCAGACTGCAAGAAGATTATTGGTGCACGAAATTGTGATACACAATGGCGCCAACAACTTCGTACTCACAATTGTAATCTCAACTCTATTTTACAACTTCGCACAACTAACTAGCAAGTGCACTGGGTCGTCCATGAAATAAACCTTACGTGAGTAAGGGTCGATCCCACGGAGATTGTCAGCTTGAAGCAAGCTATGGTCATTGGTGCACGGATTTGTGATCATCAACAATGGCTCCAATAATTTGGTAGCTCTCACACGTGAATTACACTTAGTCACAACTCCGCACAACTAACCAGCAAGTGCACTGGGTCGTCCAAGTAATACCTTAGGTTAGTAAGGGTCGATCCCACGGAGATTGTTGGTATAAAGCAAGCTATGGTCATCTTGTAAATCCCAGTCAGGCGAATTCAAATGAGATTAGATTAGATAATTAAAAGATAAATAAAATAAAGGGGAAATAAGGATAAAGTTACTCATGTAATCCAATGGTGGTAATTTCAGATAAGTGCATGGAGGTGCTGTGTTCCTTCCGAATCTCTACTTTCTTATTACATTCATCCAATCCTTCTTACTCCTTTCCATGGCAAGCTGTATGTAGGGCATCACCGTTGTCAATGGCTACATCCATTCCTCTCAATGAAAAAGGTCCAAATGCTCTGTCACAGCACGGCTAATCATCTATTGGTTCTCAATCAGGTTGGAATAGAATCCAGTGATTCTTTTGCGTCTGTCACTAATGCCCAGCCTTCAGGAGTTTGAAACTCGTCACAGTCATTCAATCCCGGAATCCTACTCGGAATACCACAAACAAGGTTAGACTTTCTGGATTCCCATGAATGCCGCCATCAATTCTAGCTTATACCACGAAGATTCTGATTAAGGAATCCAAGAGATATGCGCCCGATCTAAGATAGAACGGAAGTGGTTGTCAATCACGCGCGTTCATAGACGAGAATGATGATGAGTGTCACGGATCATCACATTCATCAAGTTGAAGTACAACGAATATCTTAGAACAGGAATAAATCGAATTGGATAGAAAATAATAGTAATTGCATCAAAACTTGAGGTACAGCAGAGCTCCACACCCTTAATCTATGGTGTGTACAAACTCCACCGTTGAAAATACATAAGTGAAAAGTCCAGGCATGGCCGAATGGCCAGCCTCCATGATCTGAGAACTAAACATCCCAAGATGTCTAACACAATAGTAAACTATCCTATTTATACTAGACTAGCTACTAGGGTTTACAAGAGTAAGTAATTGTTGCATAAATCCACTTCCAGGGCCCACTTGGTGTATGTTTGGGCTGAGCTTGATCTATCTACGAGCTGAGACTTCTTTTGGAGTTGAACGCCAAGTTGTAACGTGTTTTGGGCGTTCAACTCCGGTTCGTGACGTGTTTCTGTCATTTGACTCCGGACAGCAACATGGAACTGGCGTTGAACGCCAGTTTACGTTATCTAATTACAAATAAAGTATAAGGTATTATATATTGATGGAAAGCTCTGGATGTCTACTTTCCAATGCCGTTGAGAGCCCGCCATTTGAAGTTCTGTAGCTCCAGAAAAAATCCATTTTGAGTGCAGAGAGGTCAGATTCCAACAGCATCAGCAGTCCTTTGTCAGCCTCCTATCAGAGTTTTGCTCATGTCCCTCAATTTCAGCCAGAAAATACCTGAAATCACAAAAAAACACATAAACTCATAGTAAAGTCCAGAAATGTGAATTTAGCATAAAAACTAATAAAAACATCCCTAAAAGTAACTAGATCATACTAAAAACTACCTAAAAACAATGCCAAAAAGCGTATAAATTCTCCGCTCATCACAACACCAAACTTAAATTGTTGCTTGTCCCCAAGCAACTGAAAATCAATTAGGATAAAAATAAGAGAATATACTATAAATCCCAAAATATCAATGAATATTAATTCTAATTAGATGAGCGGGACTTGTAGCTTTTTGCTTCTGAACAGTTTTGGCATCTCACTTTTTCCTTTGAAGTTTAGAATGATTGGCTTCTCTAGGAACTTAGAATTTCAGATAGTGTTATTGATTCTCCTAGTTAAGTGTGTTGATTCTTGAACACAGCTACTTTTATGAGTCTTGACCGTGGCCCTAAGCACTTTGTTTTCCAGTATTACCACCAGATACATAAATGCCACAGACACATAATTGGGTGAACCTTTTCAGATTGTGACTTAGCTTTGCTAGAGTCCCCAGTTAGAGGTGTCCAGAGCTCTTAAGCACACTCTTTTTGTCTTGGATCACGACTTTAACCACTCAGTCTCAAGCTTTTCACTTGGACCTTTATGACGCAAGCACATGGTTAGGGACAGCTTGATTCAGCCGCTTAGGCCTGGATTTATTTCCTTGGGCCCTCCTATCCATTGATGCTCAAAGCCTTGGATCCTTTTTACCCTTGCCTTTTGGTTTTAATGGCTATTGGCTTTTTCTGCTTGCTTTTTCTTTTTCTTTCTATTTTTTTTTGCAAATTTTTTTCTGCAAGCTTTTGCTTTTTCACTGCTTTTTCTTGCTTCAAGAATCAATTTTCATGATTTTTCAGATTGTCAATAACATTCTCTTTGTTCATCATACTTTCAAGAGCCAACAATTTTAACATTCATAAACAACAAGATCAAAATTATGCACTGTTCAAGCATTCATTCAGAAAACAAAAAGTTTTGTCACCACATCAATATAATTAAACTAAATTCAAGGACAATTTTTGAAATTTATGTACTTCTTGTTCTTTTGAATTAAAAACAATTTTCATTTAAGAGAGGTGAAGGATTAATGGAATTATTCATAGCTTTAAGACATAGTTACTAACTACTAATGATCATGAAGTAGAGACACAAAACATAGATAAACATATAACATAAAAAACCGAAAAACAGAGAGATAAGAACAAGGAAGTTAAGGAATGAGTCCACCTTAGTGAGGGTGGCGCCTTTTGAAGGTCCAATGGTGCTTTTTGAGCTCCTTTATGTCTCTTCCTTGCTTCTGTTGCATGATCCCTAGTGATTTTGGTGTTCCTACCCTTAGTTGCTTCCAATAATTATGTGGAGGAACATGTATCCCCTGAGGTATCTCAGGGATTTCTTGATGAGGGAATTTCTCATACTCTCTTGATGTGTAGTCAAATGCTCTTCTACTGAGTTATGGACCCTTGAGATGAATATCTCCATCTCCCATGACTCAGAGGTGGAAGCTTTTGTCTTCTCTTTTCTCTCTCTTTTTTTTAAGGTTTCTCTGGCCTTAGGTGCCATCAATGGTTATGAAAAAGCAAGAAAAGCAAAAAAGCTATGCTTTTACCACACCAAACTTATAATGTTGCTCACCCTCGAGCAAAAGAAGAAATAATAGAAGAAGGAGAAGAAGATATGGGGGAGAGGGATTAAGGTGATTAGGGAAGAAGGGAGAAGGTGAGTTGAGGTAGGTGGGGATCCTGTGGGATCCACAGATCCTGATGTGTTAAGGATTTACATTCCTGCACCAATTAGGCATGTAAAATGCCTTTGCATACAATTCTGGCGTTTAAACGCCGAGGTGATGCATGTTCTGGGCGTTCAACGCCCATGTACAGCATGTTTCTGGCGTTGAACACCAGTTCCATGCTTGTTTCTGGCATTCAGCGCCAGCTCTATGCTCTGTTCTGGCGTTGAACGCCAGCCAGATACTCCTTACTGGCGTTTAAACGCCAGTAAGTCCTTCCTCCAGGGTGTGATTTTTCTCCTGCTATTTTTGATTCTATTTTTAATTTTAGTATTTTTTTGTGACTCCACATGATCATGAACCTAATAAAAAATAAAAGAGCAATAAAAAGAAAAATAAAATTTGATAAATAAAAATTGGGTTGCCTCCCAATAAGCGCTTCTTTAATGTCAATAGCTTGACAGTGGGCTCTCATGGAGCCTCACAGGTGATCAGGTCAATGTTAGGACCTCCCAACACCAAACTTAGAGTTTGAATGTGGGGGTTCAACACCAAACTTAGAGTTTGGTTGTGGCCTCCCAACACCAAACTTAGAGTTTGACTGTGGGGGCTCTGTTTGACTCTGCATTGAGAGAAGTTGTTCATGCTTCCTCTCATTACCAAATAACTTGGCATTTAGCTTCATGATGGCTCCTAGATATTGAGCAACTTGCTCTCCAGTTACATCTTCATCCTCTTCAGAGGAAGAATAGTCTTCAGAGCTCATGAATGGCAGAAGGAGATTTAATGGAATCTCTATTGTCTCTGTATGAACCTCAGATTCTTTTGGATCCTCAATGGGGAATTCCTTCTTGCTTGAGGGACGTCCCATGAGGTCTTCCTCATTGGGATTCACGTCCTCTCCTTCCTCTCTAGGTTCGGCCATATTGATTATATCAATGGCCTTGCACTCTCTTTTTGGATTTTCTTCAGTATTGCTTGGGAGAGTACTAGGAGGGGTTTCAGTGATTTTCTTACTCAGCTGGCCCACTTGTGGCTCCAGATTTCTGATGGAGGACCTTGTTTCATTCATGAAACTTAAAGTGGCCTTAGACAGATCAGAGACTAAATTTGCTAGGTTAGAGGTATTTTGTTCATAATTCTCTATCTGTTGCTGAGAAGATGATGGATAAGTCTTGATATTGCTGAGCCTATTTCTTCCACCATTATTAAAGCCTTGTTGAGGCTTTTGTTGATCCTTCCATGAGAAATTCGGATGATTTCTCCATGATGAATTATAGGTGTTTCCATAAGGTCCACCTATGTAATTTACCTCTACCATTGCAGGGTTCTCAGGATCATAAGCTTCTTCTTCAGAAGATGCCTCTCTAGTACTGTTGAATGCATTTTGCCATCAATTCAGACTTTGAGAAATCATGTTGACTTGCTGAGTCAACACTTTGTTCTGAGCCAATATGGCATTCAGAGCATCAATTTCAAGAACTCCCTTCCTTTAAGGCATCCCATTATTCATAGAATTCCTCTCAGAAGTGTACATGAACTGGTTATTTGCAACCATGTCAATAAGTTCTTGAGCTTCTGCAGGCGTTTTCTTTAGGTGAATGGATCCTCCTGTAGAATGGTCCAATGACATCATAGAGAACTCAGATAGACCATAATAGAATATATATATCATGGTCCATTATGAAAACATGTCAAAAGGACATCTTTTGGTCATCTGTTTGTATCTTTCTCAAGCTTCATAGAGGGATTCACCATCTTTTTGTTTGAAGGTCTGAACATCCACTCTAAGCTTGCTCAGCTTTTGAGGAGGGAAGAACTTAGCCAAGAAGGCCGTGACCAGCTTATCCCAGGAGTCCAGGCTATCTTTAGGTTGTGAATCCAACCATGTTCTAGCATTGTCTCTTACAGCAAAAGGGAAAAGCATGAGCCTGTAGACTTCAGGATTTACTCCATTCATCTTTATAGTCTCACAGATCTGCAAGAACTCAGTTAAAAACTGATAGGGATCTTCTGATGGAAGTCCATGAAACTTGCAGTTTTATTGCATTAGAGCAACTAGTTGAGGTTTCAGCTCAAAATTGTTTGCCCCAATGGTAGGGATTGAGATGCTTCTTCCATCAAACTTGGAAGTAGGTGTAGTATAATCACCAATCATCCTCCTTGCATTATTGTCGTTAGGTTCGGCTGCCATGTCTTTTTCCTGTTCGAAAGTTTCAGTAAGGTTGTCTCTGGATTGTTGTAATTTAGCTTCTCTTAATTTCCTCTTCAGAGTCCTTTCAGGTTCAGGGTCAGCTTCAACAAGAATGCCTTTTTCCTTGTTCCTGCTCATATAGGGAAGAAGAGAACAAGAAAAGAAAGAAGAATCCTCTATGTCACAGTAAAGAGGTTCCCTATTGTTAGTAGAAGAAGAAATGGAAGTGTTAGTGAATAAATAAATAGAAGAAGAGGAGAGATAGAGAATTTCGAAAATAATTTTGAAAAAGTAGTTAGTGATTTTCGAAAATTAAAGATAAGATATAATTAAAACTAAAATTTGAAACAATTAAAAAGAATTTTTGAAAAAGAGATGAGATATTTTCGAAAATTAAAGAGGGATAGGTAGTTAGTTGGTTTTGAAAAAGATAAGAAACAAACAAAAAGTCAAATAGTGAGTTGAAAAAGATATTAAAATCAAATTTGAAAAGATAAGAAGATAAGAAGTTAGATAAGATATTTTGAAATCAAATTTTTGAGAGAGATAAAATTTTGAAAAAGATATGATGAAAAGATAAGATAAGAAGATAAGATAAAAAGATAAGATAAAAAGATATGATAAAAGATAAGATGAAAAGATATGATAAAAAGATAAGATTTTTAAGAAAAAGATATTTTGAAAAAGATTTAATTTTTAAAATTAAAATTAATTACTTGACTAACAAGAAACTTAAAAGATATGATTCTAGAATTTAAAGATTGAACCTTTCTTAACAAGAAAGTAACAAACTTCAAATTTTTGAATCAATCACATTAATTGTTAGCATTATTTTCGAAAATTTGAAATAAAATTAAGAAAAAGATTTTCAAAATAATTTTCAAATTTTCGAAAATAAGATAAAAATGAAAAAGATTTGATTTTTGAAAAAGTTTTGAAAAGATAGGATTTTTGTAATTGAAAATTTGACTTGACTTGTAAGAAACAACTAATTTTTAAAAATTTTTTGACCAAGTCAACCCAAAATTTCGAAAATTTGGAGGGAAATAAGGAAAAGATATATTTTTTTTATTTTTGAATTTTTAATGATGAGAGATAAAAACAACAAAAATTACTCACAACATGAAAATTATGAATCAAAACTCATGATGCATGTAAGAATATTATGAATGTCAAGATGAACACCAAGAACACTTTGAAGATCATACTGAACATCAAGAACATATTTTTGAAAAATTTTTGATGCAAAGAAAACATGCAAGACACCAAACTTAGAAATCTTTAATGCATGGATACTAACAAACGAAAAATGCATATGAAAAACAACAAAAGATGCAAAACAAGGAAACATCAAGATCAAACAAGAAGGCTAACTAAGAACAACTTGAAGATCATGAAAAACACCATGAATGCATGAGTTTTCCGAAAAAAAATGCAAGAGATTTTTAAAACATGCAATTGACACCAAACTTAAAAATTGACTCAAGACTCAAACAGGAAACACAAAATATTTTTGGATTTTATGATTTTCTAATTTTTTTGTATTTTCTTTTAATAAATTTTTGAAGACATATTTTGGAAAAAGGAAGTAATGAATTCATAGTCCTCAATCAAAATTCTGTAAATCAGCCATGGCTTAATAGCCAGCCAAGCCAAAACATGTTATATGAGATTCTAGAATTCATTCTTTAAAATTTTGAAAAAATTTTCGAAAACAAAGGGAAAATTTTTGAAAAATATTTTTGAAAACTTTTTTTTGAAAAGAAATTAAAAAGAAAATTACCTAATCTGAGCAACAAGATGAACCGTCAGTTGTCTAAACTCAAACAATCCCCGGCAACGGCGCCAAAAACTTGGTGCACGGATTTGTGATCATCAACAATGGCTCCAATAATTTGGTAGCTCTCACACATGAATTACACTTAGTCACAACTCCACACAACTAACCAGCAAGTGCACTGGGTCGTCCAAGTAATACCTTGCGTGAGTAAGGGTCGATCCCACGGAGATTGTTGGTATGAAGCAAGCTATGGTCATCTTGTAAATCCCAGTCAGGCGGATTCAAATGTGATTGGATTAGATAATTAAAAGATAAATATAATAAACAAGAAATAAAGATAAAGTTACTCATGTAATCCAATGGTGGGAATTTCAAATAGGTGCATGGAGGTGCTGTGTTCCTTCCGACTCTCTACTTTCTTATTACATTCATCCAATCCTTCTTACTCCTTTCCATGGCAAGATGTATGTAGGGCATTACCATTGTCAATGGCTACATCCTATCCTCTCAGTGAAAAAGGTCCAAATGCTCTGTCACAGCACGGCTAATCATCTGTCGGTTCTCAATCAGTTTGGAATAGAATCTAGTGATTCTTTTGCGTCTGTCACAAACGCCCAGCCTTCAGGAGTTTGAAGCTCGTCATAGTCATTCAATCCCAGAATCCTACTCGGAATACCACAGACAAGGTTAGACTTTCCGGATTCCCATGAATGCCGCCATCAATTCTAGCTTATACCACAAAGATTCTGATTAAGGAATCCAAGAGATATGCGCCCGGTCTAAGGTAGAACAGAAGTGGTTGTCAATCATGCGCGTTCATAGGTGAGAATGATGATGAGTGTCACGGATCATCACATTCATCAAGTTGAAGTGCAACGAATATCTTAGAACAGGAATAAATCGAATTGGATAGAAAATAATAGTAATTGCATTAAAACTTGAGGTACAGCAGAGCTCCACACCCTTAATCTATGGTGTGTAGAAACTCCACCGTTGAAAATACATAAGTGAAAAGTCCAGGCATGGTCGAATGGCCAGCCCCCATGATCTGAGAACTAAACGTCTCAAGATGTCTAATACAATAGTAAACTATTCTATTTATACTAGACTAGCTACTAGGGTTTACAAGAGTAAGTAATTGTTGCATAAATCCACTTCTAGGGCCCACTTGGTGTATGTTTGGGCTGAGCTTGATCTATCCACGAGCTGAGGCTTCTTTTGGAGTTGAATGCCAAGTTGTAACGTGTTTTGGGCGTTCAACTCCGGTTCGTGACGTGTTTCTGGCGTTTGACTTCAGACAGCAACATGGAACTGGCGTTGAACGCCAGTTTACATTGTCTAATTACGAATAACGTATGAAGTATTATATATTGATGGAAAGCCCTGGATGTCTACCTTCCAATGCCGTTGAGAGCGCGCCATTTGGAGTTCTGTAGCTCTAGAAAATCCATTTTGAGTGCAGGGAGGTCAGATTCCAACAGCATCAGCAGTCCTTTGTCAGCCTCCTATCATAGTTTTGCTCAGGTCCCTTAATTTCAGCCAGAAAATACTTGAAATCACAGAAAAACACACAAACTCATAGTAAAGTCCAGAAATGTGAATTTAGCATAAAAACTAATAAAAAATCCCTAAAAGTAACTAGATCATACTAAAAACTACCTAAAAACAATGCCAAAAATCGTATAAATTATCTGCTCATTAGTCATCTTGTAAATCTCAGTTAGGTGGATTCAAATGGTTTATGGAGTTTTAATAATTAAAAGATAAATAAAACGTAAAGTAAAGATAGAGATACCTATCTAAATCATTGGTGGGAATTTCAGATAAGTGTGTGGAGATGCTTTATCCCTCTTGAATCTCTGCTTTCCTACTGCCTTCATCCAATCCTTCATTCTCCTTTCCATGGCAAGCTGCATGTTGGGTGTCACTATTGTCAACGACTACTTCCCGTCCTCTCAGTGAAAATGATCCTCTACAGTTTCCCGCATGGCTAATCAGCTGTTGGTTCTCGATCGTGTAGGAATAGGATTTACTATCCTTTTGTGTCTGTCACCACACCCTACAGTCGCAAGTTTGAAGCTCGTCACAGTCATCCCATCCCAGATCCTACTCCGAATACCACAGACAAGGTTTAGACTTTCCGGATCTCAAGAATGCTGCTAATGGATTCTCGCTTATACCACGAAGAGTCTGATCTCACGGAATGGAAGGCTCTGTTGCTAGGAGAGGAAACCATGCGTCGTGGACCAGGAATCGAAGAGATACACACTCTAGCTTTCGCAGGTAAAATGGAAGTGTTTGTCAGGCACGCGTTCATAAGTGAGAATGGTGATGAGTGTCACGGATCATCACATTCATCAGATTGAAGTGCGAATGAATATCTTAGAGTAAGAATAAGCATGAATTGAATAGAAAACAGTAGTAATTGCATTAATACTCGAGGAACAGCAGAGCTCCACACCCTTAATCTATGGTGTGTAGAAACTCCACTGTTGAAAATACATAAGTGAAAATAAGGTAGGCATGGCTGTGAGGCCAGCCCCCAATGTCTAAGATAGCATAAAACTAATCAAAGATAGATACCAAGATGAGAATACAATAGTAAAAAGTCCTATTTATACTAGACTAGTTACTAGGGGTACAGAAATGAGTAAATGACGCAAAAATCCACTTCCGGGCCCACTTGGTGTGTGCTTGGGCTGAGCATTGAAGCTTTCACGTGTAGAAGTCTTCCTTGGAGTTGAACGCCAGTTTGTAACTTATTTCTGGCGTTTAACTCTGCTTTGCAACTTGTTTCTGGCGTTTAACGCCATAATAGGGCAGAAAGCTGGCATTAAACGCCAGTTTGCATCGTCTAAACTCGAGCAAAGTATGGAATATTGTATATTACTGGAAAACCCTGGATGTCTACTTTCCAACGCAGTTCAGAGCTCGCCATTTGGTCTCCTATAGCTCCAAAAATTTTATTTCGAGTGCAGGGAGTTCAGAATCCAACTGCATCTGCAGTCCTTTATCAGCCTCTGAATCAGATTTTTGCTCAGGTCTCTCAATTTCAGCCAAAAAATACATGAAATCACAGAAAAATACACAAACTCATAGTAAAGTCCAGAAATGTGATTTTTTCTTAAATACCAATAAAACTATACTAAAAAGTAACTAAATCATACTAAAAACTATGTAAAAACAATACCAAAAAGTGTATAAATTATCCGCTCATCAATTATCCCTCACAGCAGGAAGTTTCAAGCGTATAAATCATAGTGTCTATGCTTGGAAGCTATGAATGTCCCATAAATTCTTCACCTTTCTTAAATGAAAAATGTTCATAATTATAGAAGAATAAGAAGTACATGGATTTCGACTTTTATCTTGAAATTAGTCTAATTATTTTGATGTGGTGGCAATACTTTTTGTTTTCTAAATGAATGCTTGAAAAGTGCATATTTTTTATAGTAAAGTTTATTGAATGTTAAAATTGTTGGCTCTTGAAAGAATGATGAACAAAGAGAAATGTTATTGATAATATGAAAAATCATGAAATTGATTCTTGAAGCAAGAAAAAGCAGTGAAAAAGACAAAAGCTTGCGAAAAAAAAGATGGCGAAAAAGAAAAAAAGAAAGAAAAAGAAAAAGCAAGCAGAAAAAGCCAATAACCCTTTAAACCAAAAGGCAAGGGTAAAATGGATCCAAGGCTTTGAGCATTAATGGATAGGAGGGCCCAAAGGAATAAAATCCTAGCCTAAGCGGCTAAATCAAGCTGTCCCTAACCATGTGCGTGTGTCATGAAGGTCCAAGTGAAATGCTTGAGACTGAGTGGTTAAATTCATGATCTAAAGCAGAAGAGTGTGCTTAAGAACTCTGGACACCTCTAACTGGGGACTTTAGCAAAGCTGAGTCACAATCTGAAAAGGTTGACCCAGTTATGTGTCTGTGGCATTTATGTATCTGGTGGTAATACTGGAAAACAAAGTGCTTAGGGTCACGACCAAGACTCATAAAGTAACTGTGTTCAAGAATTAACATACTGAACTAGGAAAATCAATAACACTATCTTAATTCTGAATTCCTAGAGATGCCAATCATTCTGAACTTCAAAGGATAAAGTGAGATGCCAAAACTGTTCAGAAGAAAAAATGTACTAGTCCCGCTCATCTAATTAGAGCTAAGCTTCATTGATATTTTGGAATTCATTGTATATTCTCTTCTTTTTATTCTATTTCATTTTTAGGTTATTGGAGACAAGCAACAATTTAAGTTTGGTGCTGTGATGAGCAGATAATTTATACGCTTTTTGGCATTATTTTTAGGTAGTTTTTAGTATGATTTAGTTAGTTTTTAGTATATAATTATTAGTTTTTATGCAAAAATCACATTTCTGGACTTTACTATGAGTTTTCGTGTTTTTCTGTGATTTCAGGTATTTGCTGGCTGAAATTGAGGGACCTAAGCAAAAATCTGATTCAGAGGCTGAGAAAGGACTGAAGATTCTGTTGGATTATGACCTCCCTGCACTCGAAGTGGATTTTCTGGAGCTAAAGAAGCCTACTTGGCGCATTCTTAATTGCATTGGAAACTAGACATCTTGGGCTTTCCAGAACTGGCATAAAAGCTAGAGTTAAACGCCCAAACTGGCACCAGAGCTGGCGTTTAAGTCCAAGAAAAGCCTATGCACGTGAAAGCTTCAATGCTCAGCCCAAGCACACACCAAGTGGGCCCCAGAAGTGGATTTCAGCATCATTTACTTATCTTTGTAAACCTTAGGTTACTAGTCATTATAAATAGGACCTTTTAATATTGTATTTGAATATCGGAAGATCTTTAGATCATTTTTGAGACTATCTTTGTATCACGGTTGATCTCTTGATCACGCTTAGGGGGCTGGCCATTCGTCCATGCCTGGACCTTCATCACTTATGTATTTTCAACGGTGGAGTTTCTACACCTCATAGATTAAGGTATGGAGCTCTGCTGTTCCTCATGAATTAATGCAATTACTATTGTTTTCTATTCAATTCAAGCTTATTCTTGTTCTAAGATATTCATTCGCACTTCAACATGATGAATGTGATTATCAGGTGACACTCATCACCATTCTCACTTATGAACACGTGCCTGACAACCACTTCCGTTCTACTTGAAAACAAGCTTGAATGTATATCTCTTGGCCTCCTGGTCCATGACGCATGGTTGCCTCTCTTGACAACAGAGCCTTCCATTCCGTGATATCAGAGTCTTCGTGGTATAAGCTAGACTCAATTGGTAGCATTCTTAAGATCCGGAAAGTCTAAATCTTGTCTGTGGTATTCCGAGTAGGATCTGGGATGGGATGACTGTGACAAGCTTAAAACTCACGAATGCTTGGTGCAGTGGCAGTGTGCAAAAGGATCATTGGATCTTATTCCAGCACAAGTGAGAAACGACAGATGATTAGCCCTATGTAACCCGTAGCCGGACCATTTTCACTTAGAGGACGGACGGTAGCCATTGACAATGGTGATCCCCCAACATACAAATTGCCATGGAAAGGAGTACGCATGACTGGATGAAAGCAGTAGGAAAGCAGGGATTCAAAAGGAACAAAGCATCTCCATACGCCTATCTGAAATTCCTACCAATGAATTACATAAGTATCTCTATACTATTTTATGTTTTATTTATCTCTTAATTAACAAAACCCCATAACCATTTGAATCTGCCTGACTGAGATTTACAAGATGACCATAGCTTGCTTCAAGCCGACAATCTCTATGGGATCGACCAAGTGCACTTGCTGGTTAGTTGTATCGGAGTTGTGTATCACAATTCCGTGCACCAATAACCATATCTTGCTTCAAACCACAATTATCATGGGATCAACCCTGACTCACTTAGGTATTACTTGGACGACCCAGTGCACTTGCTGGTACAGTTGTACGGAGTGTGGGGATTCGTGCACCAAGTTTTTGGCGCCGTTGCCGGGTATTGTTTGAGTTTGGACAATTGACGGATTATCTTGTTCCCTAGATCAGGTATTTTATTTAATTTTACTTGAGTCTTTTATTTTTATTTTTTTCATCTTTATTTTTCAAAAAAATTAAAAACTTTTTAAAAAATAATTTTATTTTCTGTTTAATTCCTGTTTTTGGTTTGAGACTTTTTTGTTTTGTTCTTGTTGAATTTTTCGATTTCTTTGAGTCTTTGTTTCTAAAAATTTTTTAGAAATAGTTTCTTTGGTTAAATTTTATGTCAATTTTTAAGTTTGGTGTCCTGTTGTGTTTTTCTTTGAATTTTTTTAAAATTTTATGTGAGGTTTTCAAAAATTATAAGTTTCGTGTATTTTACATGTTCTTGTGTTCTTTGAGTTTTTTTTTTTAGTTTTGTTCTTGGTGTTTTTCTTAATCTTCAAAGTGTTCTTGTTTTTCTTTTTGTTTTGATCTTAAAATTTTTATGTTTGGTGTCCCTTTGTGTTTTTCCTTCAAATTTTTGAAAACTTTTTGGTCCTAAATCTAAAAATTTTAAGTTGTGTCTTTTACTTATTTTTCGCTTTCCTCATTAAATTCAAAAATAAAAAAGTTATCTTTTCTATCGTATCTTTCAATTAATTTTCAAAAATTAACAATAAAAATTCAGATTTTAATTTCAAAAATTATTATCTTATCTTTTCTTAGTTTTTTAAATTTAAAAAAATAAAATCTTTTCAAAATAAAAAAAAATCTTATCTTTTTTAAAATCTTATCTTATCTTATTTCAAAATTCAAAATTTAAAATCCAAAATTTCAAATTTCAAAACTCAATTTTCAAAATTAAATTTATTTTCTTTTAAAAAAATTCAAACTTCAAACTTTAAAATCAATTTTTTTCAAAATTAAATTTCAAATCCTTCTCTTTTTCAAATCTTTTTTGTTTCTTATCTTTTCTAATTTCAATTTTTAAAATCAAATCTTCTTTTAATCTTTGTAAATTTCTTATCTTATCTTTTCTTATCTTTTCTAATTTCAAATTTTGAAATTCAAATCTTTTCTAACCTCCTATCTTATCTTATTTTCAAATCTTTCTTAATTAATTACTTATCTTCTCTCTCTTCTTTTTCAAAACCTCATAACTACTTCTTCTCTCTCCTAATTTTCAAAAATTCTTTTCTTCTTCTCTCTCTTCTATTTTTGAATTTCATTAACTAATTTTCAATTCCTTTTAATTAATTAAACTTAGTTTTCGAAATTAATAAATAAATAAAATAAAAACAAAAATATTTTAATTCTTATTTATCTTTTCTATTTCTAATTCTTCTCATCTCTACTTATATTATTCGAACTTTTCTCCTCTCTCATCTTCCATCTTCACTTTTCTATCTTCCTCTTCTTTCTTCACATCTTATTGGGAGCCTTCTATACTCAAATCAGACATAGAAGCTTATTTTCTTTCTTTTATTCTTTTCTTGTTTATGACCAGGACCAGGGATAAAGAGCCTTTCTTTGATCTTGATCCTAAACCTAAAAGAACTTTATGGAGGAGTGGTGCACGGAATTATGATCACACTTCTCACAACTCTGCACAACTAACCAACAAGTGCACTGGGTCATCCAAGTAATACCTTACGTGAGTAAGGGTCGATCCCACGGAGATTGTCGGCTTGAAGCAAGCTATGGTCATCTTGTAAATCTCAGTTAGGCAGATTCAAATGGTAATGAGGATTTGATAATTAAAAGATAAATAAAATGGAAAATAACATAGAGATACTTATGTAATTCATTGGTGGGAATTTCAGATAAGCGTTTGGAGATGCTTTGTTGCTTCTGAACCTCTGCTTTCTTATTGTCGTCATCCAATCATGCATCATCCCTTCCATGGCAAGCTATATGATCCTCTCAATGAAAATGGTCCAGCTACGATTTCTATACGACTAATCAACTGTCGGATGATGAAAAATACCAGGCACAGCTACCGCAGGGCTAATCATCTGTCAGTTCTCACTTGTGTCGGAATAGGATCTCTTGATCCTTTTACATACTATCACTACACTCAACATTCGTGAGTTTGAAGCTCGTTACAGTCATCCTGTCCTAGACCATACTCGGAATACCACAGACAAGGTTTAGACTTTCCGGATCTCAAGAATGCTGCCAATTATTTCTAGCCTATACCACGAAGGTTCTAATCTTAGATTCAGATGCTCTGTTGTCAGGAGAGACGATGCGAATCGCGGATCAGAGACCCAAGAGAATATACTCCGGCTGTCGTCCAATGACTACGTTGAAGATAATGTAGACCGCTTGTGGTTGTCAAGCACGCGGATCTTGGCTAAGCGAGTAACGAAGAAAATGGGTGATTGTCACGGGTCACCCCTTCATTCTGACTTAACTGAATTAAGTACGAGAGTATATATTGGAGAAGAAGTAGGCGTGAATTGAAAGAAAAACAATAGTACTTGCATTAATTCATGAAGAACAGCAGAGCTCCTTACCTTAATCTATAAGGTGTAGAAACTCCACTGTAGAAAATATATAAGAGAAGAAGGTCTAGGCATGGCCGAATGGCTAGCCTCCCTTAAACGTGCAAAATGATCTAAAGTGATCAAAAAGCTCTGCAAAAGTCTCAAATATAATAGTCAAAAGTGCTATTTATACTAAACTAGTAACCTAGGTTTACAGAAAATGAGTAGATAGTGCAGAAATCCACTTCCGGGGCCCACTTAGTCTGTGCTTGGGCTGAGCTTTGAAGCTTTCACGTGCATAGGCCATCCTTGAAGTTAAACGCCAGCTTGGGCACCAGTTTGAGCGTTTAACTCCACTTTGGTGCCAGTTCCGGCGTTTTACACCAGAAAATGGGCTCTGGTGGGCGTTTGGACGCCAGTTTGGGCCATCAAATCTCAGGCAAAGTATGGACTATTATACATTTCTGGATAGCCCAAGATGTCTACTTTCCAACATAATTGAGAGCGCGCCAATTGAGCTTCTATAGCTCTAAAAGATCCACTTCGAGTGCAGGAGGGTCAGAATCCAACAACATCTGCGGTCCTTTCTCAGCCTCTGAATCAGATTTTTCCTCAGGTCCCTCAATTTCAGCCAGAAAATACCTAAAATCATAGAAAAACACACAAACTCATAGTAAAGTCTAGAAATGTGATTTTTGCATATAAACTAATAAAAATATACTAAAAAGTAACTAAAACATACTAGAAACTACCTAAAATTATTGCCAAAAAGCGTATAAATTATCCGCTCATTAAGGAGCTTACAACAAATTAAAGCACAACACTTCGGAAGAAACCTTTCAAAAAATTTTGACCAAGAAATAGAGGACATGGCCGAACTTGAAGGAGGGGCAAGAAAGGTTCTTGGTGACTTCACCATGCCTACCTCTGACTTTTATGGCAGAAGCATCTCTTTACCTGCCATTCGAACAAAAAATTTTGATCTTAAGCCTCAGTTAGTCTCTCTTCTCCAATAGAATTGCAAGTTTCATGAACTTTCAATGGAAGATCCACATCAGTTCTTAGCTGAATTTTGCAGATATGTGATATTGTAAGGACTAATGGAGTAAATCCTGAAGTCTACAAGCTTATGCTCTTTCCCTTTGCTGTAAGAGAAAAAGCTAAGAGAGAAAAGAGTTTGCTAAAATCAACAAAATGAAAAGGAAACAGTAAATCAAAGGCAGGTAAAGGAAACTTAAAGCAATCAAAAAGAAAAGAAAAGCGATGAAAATGAGAAATAACAGAGACAAAGATTCACTAGGGATTGGAGATATCATATTCCATCATAAAATGGGTTTCAACTCCTTTCTTAATCATATGAGTAGATATATGGTGGATTGTAATTGATTGGATCCCAATTCCTTGGCAATCCAATCTCTTGAATCATAATCAATCTTGCCAATTCCTTGATCTAATTGTCAAGATAAGAGGTTAAGTGCATATTTCTCATCTATAAGCCACACAAATTCTCAAGACCTCAATTCCTCCTAAATAGTGTTGGTCAAGAGAATTGTGAAGGATAAAGACCCAATTCTAATGCCCATGATTCCTCTTCCGAGGCTCACATAAGCATTCAACAGATTCAAACCCCCTTTCGAAGTGAATGAATCTTAACCAAAACAGAGGATATCCTATAGCTACACAAATAAATTGAGAAGAAGAAGAAGAAGTTTACTCAATCATGTGAATTATAATAGAGTTCCTTCCCATAATGAATTGGGGTTTAGTGGATGATAGCTCTAAGAACACTTGCAGAAAATTTAAATTGCATGAAAATAAATCAAGCTCCAGTAAGCTCAAATTTAAAATTGCAGAAGAATAGAAGTGCAGGAAATTGAAATTGTATAGATACAAAACTGAATTCAATACTAACTAAGAAGGAAGTACAGAAAGTAAAATGGGCACAAAAGAGAAATTCTACACTAAGCTCTCTAGAGTCTCTAATCCTCCAAGAGAGCTCAGGAGTCTCTAATCTTCCAACCTTCCAAGTTACTTTTCTTATGAAACTAAGACCTATATATAAGCTAGCCTAAATTAGAAAGTGAAATGAAATTCAAAATAAATTACAATCAAATGAAAATTAACTATTCTAGATGAATCTTGTGGCCTTGATTGAGTGATAACTGTGAGCTTGCTTGCTTGAAATACAAAGGGGCTTGGAGTGAAAGTAATTGAACCAGTGGTGGGGCTTCCAGGAGAATGTAGTGCTCTTGAAGATAACGTAGCGCTTTTTCAACCACACGTATGCGTCTCCCATGCGTACGCGTCGTTAAGCATTTGGCACTTGTGATGCGTACGCGTAACCCATGCGCCCACGTCGCCTTCAGCGTTCTTGAAATGAGCATAGCGTTTGCGCCAAGAGTGCTCTCCCACGCATACACATCACCTACACGTATGCGTCGCCCTTCACAATGCCACTTCCATGCGTATGCGTCATCCATGCGTATGCGTGGCCTTCCAATATCATCACTTCGACGCGTACGCGTCACCCATGCGTACGCGTCACTGGCAAATTTTCCAACTTCACTATCGCAAGCACTTTTGACTGAAGAGCATAGCGCTCCATTGGATTGAGCGTACTACTTGATTTAATCACGGGCCACATTTTTAAAAGCGTGGCCTAAGGTTCCAAAGCGTGCTCAAACTTTAAACTGTGCCCAAAAATTCCTTCTTTTTTTTCTTTTGAGCTTAATTTGTGCTTTTTGCTTCTTTTTTCATTATTTTCTACAAAATAGATCAAAATTAAAAGATCAAAGCAATATACTATTTAAGCACTAAAAACAATCAATGATTAAGCATTAATCATTAATTTCTTGTATGAAAAAATGTAGAAAAACCCAACATGATGCGCATTCATCAGTTAATGCTTTCCTGGCTAAATTCTTTCCCCTTCAGAGGATGAGCGAAATTAGAGTGGAAGTTCAAACCTTCAGACAAAGAGAAGGTGAATCCCTCCATGAAGCTTGGGAAAGATACAAGCAACTAATCAGGAGATGTCCTCCAGATATGCTCTCAAAATGGTCTATTACAGGTGTGTACTATGATGGTCTGTCAAAAATGTCCAAAGTTTTATTGGACAGCTCTGCAGGTGGATCACTCCACTTGAAGAAAACTCCTACAGAAGCAAGAGAACTCATTGAGATGGATGAAAACAACTAATTCATGTACACTTCTGAAAGAAATCATGTGAACAGTTGGATCCCTCAGAAGAAAGGAGTTCTTGAAGGTGATACTCTGAATGCCATATTGGTCCAGAACAAGATCTTAACCCAGCAGGTCAATATGATCTCCCATTATATGATTGGAATGCAAGCTACAACTGGCAGCACCCAAGAAGTATCTCTTGATGTGGATGCTTTTGATCCTTATCAACCCACTATGGAGGAGGTAAATTAATTGGGAGAGCCCTATGGAAGCACCTATAACCCTTTATGGATGAATCGTCCTAACCTTCCATGGAAGGAACAATAAAAGCCTCAATAAGGTTTCAACAATAATCAAGGCGGAAGAAACTAGAATAGGTTCAACAACAGACCACCATTCCTATCTTCTCAAGGGAATATGGAGACTCCTAAGCAGAGCCTCTCTGACTTAGTCACTCTGGTTTTCAGCCTTTCTAAGACCACTCATAGTTTCATGAATAAAACAAGGTCCTCTATTAGAAATTTGGAGGTACAGATTTGTCAACTGAGCAAGAGGATCCCTGAGACTCCTCCTGATACTCTTCCAAGTAACATTGAAATGAATCCAAGAGAAGAGTGCAAGACCATCACCTCTGAGGCTGAGGTCGAATTTGGAGAGACTAGGAAAGCATTGAAAGCAAATGAAGAAGCCCTCAACGGGCATTTAACGCCCACAATGGCTAAGAGCCTGGCGCTGAACGCTAGTGAGGAAGCCCTAAATGGGCATTCAACGCCCATCCTGGCAGCAGAGCTGGTGTTGAACGCCAGCCAGGGAACACTTGTTGGGCATTCAACACCAAAACATAAAGGAACTCTAGGGCTGAACGCTAGTGAGGAACCCCTCACTGGGCGTTCAACGCCCAACTAGACAGGGAAGTTAGCGTTGAACACCAGCCAGGACACCCCTGCTGGGTGTTCAATGCCCAAAAGGATAGAGGAACTAGCATTTAATGCCAGTAAGGGAGCACAACATGAGCGTTCAATGCCCAAATAGCTATCAGAGCTGGTATTAAACACCGGTAAAGGTGATGACTGCGCATTATGCTGTGTTTTTCTATGCTTTTTCATAAAAGAAATTAATGATTAATGCTTAATTATTGAGTGTTTTAGTGCATAAATAGTATATTTCTTTGATCTTTTGATTTGATCTATTTTGTAGAAAATGATGAAAAAAGAAGCAAAAAGCTTAAATTAAGCTCAAAAGAGGAAAAGAAGAAATTTTGGGGCACACTTTAAAGTTTGAGAACGCTTTGGAACCTTAGTCCATGCTTTTAAAAGCACGGTCCATGATTAAATCAAGGATTTATGCTCCTTTGCAAGAGCGCTACGCTCCTCATCAAAAACCGCCTGCGATAACGAAGTGGAAAAATTTGGCTAGGGACGCGTACTCGTGGGTGACGCGTACGCGTTGATGAGACATTTCTGAAGAAGCACGCGTACGCATGCATGACATGTACGCGTCGATAAGGAATATTTGAAGAAGCATGCAAACACGTGGCTGGAAGCAGTAGCGTGGAGTGAACATTTTGTAATCCACGCGTACGCGTAGGTGATGCGTACACGTGGGAGAGCGCTCTTAGCGCAAACGCTACACTCTCAAGGAGAGCGCTGCAATGGACGCGTAGGCGTATGGCACGCGTGCGCGTGGATGTGCCAACTGCTTAACGATGCGTACGCGTGGGTTTAAAAGCGCTACGTTATCTGCAAGAGTGCTACGTTATCCTGGAAGCCCAACTTCTGGTTCAATTACTTTCACTCCTAGCCCACTTGTAGTTCAAGCAAGCAAGCCCATTGTTATCACACAATCAAGGCCACAAGATTCATCTAGAATAGTTAATTTTCATTTGAATGTAATTTGTTTTTAATTTCATTTCAATTTGTAATTTAGGCTAGTTTATAAATAGGCTTGACTTTTAAAAGAAAAAAGACCCCCGGATAGAAAGGCTGGGAAGTAGGAGTAGGAGTAGACCATGCAAGGCTGGAGGATTAGAGACTCCAGAGCCCTCTTTGAGGATTAGAGAATCCAGAGAGCTTAGTGTAGAATTTCTCTTCTGTACTCATTTTACTTTCGGGACTTTCTTCTTAGTTTATACTGGATCTAGTCTTATTTCTATGTAATTATAATTTCCTGCACTTCTATCTTTTTGCCAATGTAGTTTATGCCAAGTTTACATTTTTGTTCATATTGAGGGTGATTTACTTTCTTACAATTTAGTTTCTCTTCAATTGTTCTTAGAGCGATGACCCATTGAACCCCACTTCATTAGGGGTAGGAGCTCTATTGTGATTCTAATGAATAATGAAATTCTTTTGCTTCTCTATTCATTTGTGTAGCTATAGGATATCCTCTTTTTTGATTGAGATTCATTCACTCCACAAGGGGGTTTGAATCTGTTGAATACTTGTGTGAGCCTCGGAAGGGGAATCATGGGTATTAGAATTGGGGCTCTATCATTCACAATTCTCTTGACCAATACTATTCGGGCGGAATTTAAGTCTTGAGAATTTGTGTGGCTTATGGATGAGAGACATGCACTTAACCTCTTCTGATGACAATTAAATCAAGAAATTGGCAAGATTGATTATGATTAGAGAGATTGGATTGCCAAGGAATTGGGATCCAATCAATTTCAATCTACTATAGATCTACTCATATGATTGATAAAAGAGTTGAAACCCATTTGATTCATGATGGATTATGATACCTCCAATCCCAGATGAATTTTATTCTTTGTCACTTTTTATTTTTGCTTTAAGTTTCCTTCACTTGCCTTTGATTTACTGCTTTCTTTCTATTTTGCCTGTTTCACCACACTCTCATTTTACTATCAGCTTAACTAAACTAATCACCTCACTAAAGTTGCTTGATCCATCAATCCCTATGGGATCGACCTTACTCCGCTGAGTTTTACTACTTGATGCGACCTAGTTCACTTGCTAGTTAGTCTATGTGGAAATGAAGTTTTCACCAATCAAGTTTTTGTCGCTGTTGCTTGGGATTGATTTAGATCAACAATGATTAAGTGGGTGACAAGTCTAGATTAAGCATTCTCTTTGTTTTTGTCATTTAAGTTCTTTTAATTTTCTGTTTTCTCTTGACACTAAGGTGTTTGTGTTATTTTCTCGCTAAGAAATTCTCATATGTGATATGAGTAATTTCAACCCTCGTTGGTGACTGTGTTTTACAAAATTCAAATGGAGTTCACCTCATCTTTTGATCAAACAAATTTCATGAAATATTGCCCACCATCACAAAATGAATATTCTAATGATGGATGGGAATATCACAAAGAAATGACAAATTATGAGTATTCCACCTAGTGGGGATATGCACCAGAGCCACAAAATGATCTAGCAAATCACTTGAGATATTGCCCACCACCACAATATGACTTATGCCATTATCCTAATGGTGGATGGGAATATCAACAAGGGATGATAGAGTATGAACAATCAAATGAAATAGGACACTTCCCAGAGACACAATATAAGCCATATTTTGATGAATCTATCAACTACTCATGTTGTTGCTGGGAAGGTCAAAACCAAGGAAATTTTAATGGTCCATACTCTATTCCTCAAGAGACATCATCACTTAATTTTGCTATTAGTACATTCATGGAAGATTGCTCCCCAGGACCACAAAGTGATATATATTGTGATGAATTAGACAATGACTCAAGTTGTGGGTGGGAGGATCAAAACCAAAGAGCATTCAATAGTCCATATTCCATTTATCAAGAGCCATCATCACTTGAGCATACCTTCAATTCGTTTATGCAAAATTGCCTAACCTCACCTCCCTATTTTTCATATGAAAATTCTTTATCACTTGACTATGCCTCAACACAAAATCTCTTCCAAAACTCACAACCCACAAAAACTTTGAACCAAAGACTCTCAAAGCTTGAGTCCATGTTTGAGAGATATAAAGAGGAGACAAAAAAATTTTGGGAAGAACAAGAAACCTCTTTCAAAAACATGGAAGTACTTTTAGACCAAATGTTGAGTGCAAAAGAGGAAGTAGAAGACCAAGATGAAGAAGCTCATGTACCATGTATGTAGAAGGAGGTGATGGAGGTATTTGAGCCAATGGTTTCATATCCACAGAGGCTAATTGAGGTGACAGTAGAACATGAAAACTTCCTCCCAAAGGACTCAATGGAACATCATATAGAAGAAAGGGAGGAAGACAATCAAGGAAGTCTACACTCAATTGAAGCAGAGAGCTATATAGAGAAAGGGTTCATTGACCCACCAACTCAAGAGGCTTTTGATGAAGAGGACACTCCAACAACTACACAACACCCAATTCTTGATATCAAAGGAGTGAAGGCAACCAACAAAAGCACCTAAAAGAGGATTGTGACCAAGATACAAAGGACAACATTCATGAAGAAGAAAAGGTCAATTGCAAACAATCCAACCCCTGTCCCAACAAGCAGAGCAAATCAAGCAAATAACATAAGAAAGCTTGCTGGGAATAGGCCAAAGCAGGGGACACTAACTGGCTCTTGTCTCTCCATGAGGTCATTCCTCTTAACAAACTGGAAAAAAGGAGGAAAGCCATAAACAACATGTCAAGCTAATGACATTAAAAGAGCGCTTGTTGGGAGGCAACTCAATCATGGGTAACATTTTTTTTCTTTGCTTTGTTTATTTTCTTTGCTTTGTTTAAATTCAATAACATGGCATATGGTTATATTCTAAGTTTGGTGTTGCCCGGCAATAATCTGTTTTAATCTCTCTTGACACTTGCATCAATTTAAAGAGAAAGTATCACACTAAGTTTGGTGTGCTACTTATTTTTCTATGCAATAAGTCCAACAACACCACTTGGTTATACAATCAGAACGCCTTTGCTTCTTAGGTCTGTAGTGTTATTTTTGTTCTGGTGTGACACATTGTCTTTCCCTTTGTTTTAGTCATTCCGTGGTCCTTAATACTATCTTTTATTGTCCCCAACTGTTGGTGTTAATGCCTCACCAAGAAATCCTTACCTGTGATAAATTTTTCTTCTCTTGGTGATTGTGTTATTAACATACAACAATTTCCTTTGCTTAGTTGTATCTCAAATAAATTGACATATGATTGCATTCTAAGTTTGGTGTTGCTATGCAACAAAATGTGTTTCCAATCATTACTAGATACTTGCATCAATTCCAAGAGAAAGTGTCACACTAAGTTTGGTGTGCCACTTATTTTCTATGCAGAGTATCATACACACCACTTAGTCATGCAATCATATTGTCTCTATTCTCTTTCTTGTGCCTTTATTGTATCTTTAATTTTGCTTGCTTAACCACATGTATTACTCACATTTTATTATCCTGAGACTCTCATGACCCATCATAAACTCCATCACCACTGTATTATTTGTTGCTTGAGGATAAGCAATCATTCTAAAGTTGATGTCGGGGAGGGAGAAGAATTGGAGGAAAATGACAACAACAATGAAGATGAACTATAAGGTGGTAAAGTTCCTTTTCCTCGTATTTGTTCTCAATACTTTAAAGTGCATGATTGTCTTTTACCCTCTCTGTATGCATGTGGGTTGTGAATAAAGCATAGCTTGAATTTCAAATGGTAACATGTTGCTGTGATATTATGACTACCATCTTGAATTTTGTGAGTGAAAGCAATTTAGTTTCATGATCATAAACAAACAAGGTAATTAGAGAAGAACTTAGCTTGAGCATATAAGTACTGGGAGGCTAGCATGACTATTGTTGCTCAATTGCATCAGAATTTATTTAATTGAAGTTTTTATCTAGGAGATTTTATGAAATTTTTGAAATCATCAAAACCTTGAAAAAAGCAAATGCAATTAAGGTAAGAAAAGAAAAAGGGAAAGAATGAGAAAGCTGAAGGCTCTAGGTACCAATGACACTTCAAGTGTCAAGTACATGAGGTGTTTATGTATCAAGCAAAAAGCTTGAAAACAAAACACTCAGAGTCAAGGCTAGGCTCAAGTGCAAAAGCACTCCCTCAAAGCTCAAGGCTCTGAGCATCAAGAATTAGAGAGTAATGAAAAGAAACAAATAAGCTAAAAAGGTCCTCTAATTAAATGCTTGTGGTGTTTATGTATCAAGTGGTAATACTTGAAAACAAAGCATTTAGAGTCATAGCTTTTCAAGACATGGTACAAAGCACCCAAAAAAGATAATCTAAGAAAAGAAAGCTTGCTTCAAGGAAGGAACATAAAGAAAAAGATTTCACAAAATGAGCTAGATAGAAGCATCAATCATTTGAATTTCTTTTGTAATTGTAGCATGCATAGAAAACTAGCCAACTATGAACATCACTTGCTATTCTTCTCACCTTGGATTGTCAAACTTTTATTGCATGATTCTTTTCTTGCTTGGGGACAAGCAAGGTTTAAGTTTGGTGTTGTGATGATTGTGCATCATGTCGTGTTTTTCTATGCTTTTTTATACAAAAAATGAATGATTAATGCTTAATTATTGAGTGTTTTAGTGCTTAAATAGTATATTGCTTTGATCTTTTGATTTTGATCTATTTTGTAGAATATGATGAAAAAAAGAAGCAAAAAGCACAAATTAAGGTCAAAAGAAGAAAAGAAGAAATTTTAGGGCACACTTTAAAGTTTGAGCAGGCTTTGGAACCTTAGGTCATGCTTTTAAAAGCATGGCCTATGATTAAATCAAGGATTTACGCTCCTTTGCAAGAGCGCTACGCTCCTCATCAAAGAGCGCATGCGATAACGAAGTGGAAAAATTTGGCTAGGGACGCGTACTCATGGGTGACGCGTACGCGTCGATGAGACATTTCTGAAGAAGCACGCGTATGCATGCATGACGCATACGCGTCGATGAGGAATATTTGAAGAAGCACGCAAACACATGAATATAAGCAACAGCGTGGAGTGAACATTTTGCAATCCATGCGTATGCGTAGGTGACGCGTACGTGTGGGAAAGCACTGCAATGGACGCGTAGGCGTATGGCACGTGTGCACGTGGATGTTCCAATTGCTTAACGATGTGTACGCGTGGGAGACGTGCACCCATGGGTGTAAAAGTGCTACGTTATCTGCAAGAGCACTACGTTCTCCTGGAAGCCCCACTTTTGCTTCAATTACTTTCACTTCTAGCCCACTTGTACTTCAAGCAAGCAAGCCCACAGTTATCACTCAATCAAGGCCACAAGATTCATCTAGAATAGTTAATTTTTATTTGATTGTAATTTGTTTTTAATTTCATTTCAATTTGTAATTTAGGCTAGTCTATAAATAGGCTTGATTTTCAAAAGAAAAAAAAAAGACCTCCAGATAGAAAGGCTGGGTAGTAGGAGTAGAAGTAGACCATGCAAGGCTGGAGGATTAGAGACTCCATAGAGCTTAGTGTAGAATTTCTCTTCTGTACTCATTTTACTTTCGGGACTTTCTTCTTACTTTGTACTGGATCTAGTCTTATTTCTATGCAATTACAATTTCATGCACTTCTATCTTTCTACCAATGTACTTTCTGCCAAGTTTACATTTCTGTTCATATTGAGTGTGATTTACTTTCCTGCAATTTAGTTTCTCTTCAATTGTTCTTAGAGCGATGACCCATTGAACCCCCACTTCATTAGGGGGAGGAGCTCTATTGTGATTCTAATGAATCAATGAAATTCTTCTTCTTCTCAATTCATTTGTGTAGCTATAGGATATCCTCTGTTTTGATTGAAATTCATTCACTCTAGAAGGGGGTTTGAATATGTTGAATACTTGTGCGGGTGATGAATCCACATTTTATGATATGTATTTGCTCTAATTTGGTGGATTTTCTCAACTTTTCTTGCATTTATCCATTGAATAGCATAGTTTCATAATTTCTCCCTAAATTTTGCTTGAAAGTGAAAATATGCTTTTTAAGCTTTATAATTGCAAAATTTTATCCCACTTTCATTCCATTCGATGCCTTGATGGTTTTGAGGAGTGATTTCAGGTGTAATAGGTTGGAATGGCTTGATAAGAGTGGAATGAAAGCATGGAATTGGGAGAAAACATGAAAAAAATCAAAGGAGAAGCGTACATTGGAGTGTGCGTGTGCACAACCCAATGTGCGTATGCACAAGAACCAAAAAGCCATGTGTGTGTACGCACGACCACCTGTGTGTACGCACAAGAAGAAAATCAGCTATGTGTGCGTACGCACACACCTGTACGTACGCACAGGTCCCAGCGTGTGAATCATTTATTGAAAATCGCTGGGGGTGATTTCTGGGCCTCCAAGACCCAATTTTGGGACTTTCTAAAGCTAATTGTTGCCATATAAAAGGGACCCTCTTTCCATGTGAAAGGAGGGGAGCAATTACGGTTAGTTTAGGATTATGTAGGTTATTTTCTAGAGAGAGAAACTCCCCCATTCTCTCTAGAAATTAGGGTTCTTAGTTTACTTTCTTTGTAATTTGCCTTTTTAATTCTTATTTTACTTTAGTTTCTTCTACCTTTCCTTGTTCTATTGTCTTAATTTCATTATTTTATCTAGTCACTTTCTCCATTTTTGCCACTTTTATGTATTTGCACTCTTGTTACTTTAATTTACATTTAGTGCAATTTTATGTTTCATGCCTCTTTATTGCTTTATTGAGTTGTTATCTTTATTTTCCTTGCAATTGGTAGTTGTAGCATTTATTATTTCTTGTCATTTACCATGCTTTCTTTTCATACCCACCAAGTGTTTGATAAAATGCTTTGTTGGGGTTTTACATAGTTTTTCTCACTCTTGGTTGAGAAATTGAGTGGTTTGGGTGAACTTGAGTGGTGGATGTCCATTCCACATTGTGTGAGGGTTGTTAATTAACTTGGTTTTCACTAACGCTAGGCCTTCACTAAGTTAATTAGTGAGTTGGCTAGGACTTGTGGATTAAGGTTAACTATGCCCTTTTGACTTATCCTCGATGTAGGGTTGACTAATTGGGATTAATTCACACACAATTACCATGTTTGTGGTCCATTACTAGGATAGCAAGCCCTAATTACCCAATCCTCAACATGAGCACTTTTAGTATTTAAATTCTATTTTCATTACCTTTACTTGCCTTCATTTAATTTCTTACATGTTAAGTTACCTTCTTGCCTTTTAATTTCTTGCCAATTGCTATCATCCAACCCCCGTCTCTCTCATAGCCAAAAATTGAACATTTGATTGCAATTCCTAGGGAAGACGACCCGGGACTTCAAACTCCCGGTTATTGTATTTTGATTGTGACTATCTTTTGAATTATCATTTGATTAAGGGAATCAATTGTTAGTCTAGACTATACTTTCAATGATGGAATTCTAATTTGTGAAAATCTAGATCAACATAAATTCTCCTTATCAAATTTGGCGCCATTGCCGGGGATTGCAATGGTGTTACATTATTGGCTATTATTAATATGTGAATATGTGAATAGTTTGTTTTTGATTGGTTGCTTGTTTTCGTTTGTAAATATGTCTCTTGGTTCTTAGATTGCCTTAATAAATTTCAGTTTTAAAATGCATATGTAAATAGCTAGTAATTTTGTTTTAAATTGTCTTTTTGACTTGAGTTGCATGTTTAAAAATTTTTAATTAGTTTTTGCATGCATGAATTTGGATAGATTTTTGTTTGTGCATATTAAAAGTGCTTTGAATAGTCCATGATTTTGATTTGAAAAATAAAATTTTGGATTAATTATAAAATTAATATAAATAGTTGCATATTTTTATTAATTTCTTGTTTATATGGATTTTGTATTGTTGCGTGAATTTCTGTTTAAAAAAAAAGAAAAAAAATTCAATTGTGCGTACGCACAAACTGTTTGCGCATGCACACTTTAATGCAAGTCTTCGGTTCACGGCGCTCGCACAGTATGTGCATATGCCCAATAGTCCTTTACCCATGAATGCGTACGCACATCACCTTGGTGCTTACACACAATAGCAAAAACACACCCTCCCTTGTGGTATGAACCCCTCATCTTCTCTGCTCCATCTTCTTCACCATCATTACCACCACAGTTGTCGTGCCCTCTCACCCCTTCTATCTTTCCTGTTCCCAAGTCTTGTTACCTGACCTCAACACCACAGCCCCTTCAACCTCCAAGATCGAAGAACCAGAATCCAACCTCCAATCTGAACCACTGGTCCCCTTTCTCTTCTTCTTCCCCTCTTCTCACCTCCGAACCACCATCCATCCCCTCTGTGCAACCTCGACCCTCATCCCAAATCACCATAATCATCATCCCTTCCTGTCTCAGCCTCCAGCCACCACCGCCTTATCAGAACCACCTCCGTGATTCCAACCTTTGCCACCACACTCTCTTCGGCCTTCCCTAACCGCTAACCATCACCGTCGGCCTCGACCCAGAACCCACCGCGCCATCGACAAGGCACCACAACCCTTTTCTTTCTTCTTCCCTTCGCAACACTGCCATCGTAACCTCCTTGTCTCAGCATCGAACCAGTCTCCAGCCACTCCAACCCCTTTTCGTCCCTCCACGCACCCTGATCCGCATCCTCGCCATCTTCCCCCAGTCTGAACCCTAGCGCCGCCATCTCTGTCGTTTATCCGCACCTCTGTGAATCACCGCTCATGCCAGGACCTCTGCGTCACCAGCGTCACAGCTCACCACCACCCTTTCCTCTTCCACTCGCGAGCTCCATAAACACCCGTTGCTCCAATTCCTCTTCACTGCTTGGAACGGCCAGAACAGGGTGTAGCCCCTGTGTCTTCCAACCCTTCGTCTTCCCCTGTTTCATTGTTGCCTCAAATCTCCGCCACTCCACTGAAGTAGCGCCACACCACCGCGCCACTGTTGAAGCAACCACCTCTGGGCTGGCATCCACCGTGCCACTATTTCATTCTTTTGTCCCTTTCCTTTCTCTGTTCTATTTCTGCCCTTCCAGTTTTCTGCTTATGAGTGTCTAAGGAGGAGGAGGCCTAGCGTGATGAGCCGGAGGAGGCATGGGACAGTAGAGGTGATGTAGCGACGACTCCTTCCACTCCACATGATCGTGAGCACCGAGGACGGTGCTACATTTTAAGTGTGAGAAGGTTGTGCATCTTTAGCAAGTGCATTTTGGGTGACAATCTTCATTTCCGAACACTTTTAGTGTAGTTTCTTTTTATGTTTTTTTGGTACTTTGTATATATTTTATCCTTTTGAGAAACATTTTACTTAGTTTATTGCACTTTCTTAGTTTATTGCACTTAATTTTTCTTGTACATAACTTAGTACTATATAGTAGTTGTGCATATTTTGACATTTTTGCTTTTAATTTTTGCTTGTACATATGTTTTTTGTTCTTTCTCTTCATTGTGATTTGGGATGATATGATGATTGCACCTAAGTTTGATTTCCTATACATTTGCTATTTTGGTTTGATTTAAAGTAGGAATTTAACTTAGGATTTTTTACTTTTTCCATCCAATCACACTATATACATATATAGAATAAATGTTAGTCAATTAATGAAATTTCCAAGAAACTTACTTTCTATATAGGGCATAGAAATTCAAATTGAATTGAGTTCAAAATTTTTATTGAAACTTGCATGATTTATACATTGTGGAATATGGTTTTTGGGTTGAAGAACATACAACTTATGAGTTTTTGAGCCTTATTGTGTGGTTACATTATTTGACCACTTATTACATTATTGTATGTGCTCTTCTCTATGAGTGTAATCTTTGGTTTGTTTAATTCTATATATCCATTATTTAATGTATGATTATGCAATTATATGATTGAGGCCATTATTTCTTTATAGCTCACTTAACCCAAATAGCCTACCGTTTTCATTCACCTTTGTTTGCCACTTTAAGCCTATAAATACCTCCTTTTTGTTCTTTATTTTGCCATATCATTAACCTTAAGCAAAAAACAATTAATTGTCCTATTTGAATCTTTGAGTAGCTTAAGTTAGTGAGAGTGTGTGATGTTTAAGTGTGGGGAAAATGTGGAAACTTTGGCTGATGAAAATGTATTTTATGCTTATTGAAAAATGTTGGAAATTTGGGCACATGCTCATGTAATATTATAGAAACCATATGCATTGATGTGTTGGTATATATATATATATATATATATATATATATATATATATATATATATTATGTTCATGCCAAAAAAAAAGAGAAATAATGAAAAAGGGGACAAAATTATCCCAATGTGAAATTCTATAATAATCAATGCATTTGTGATAGAGTTGCATTTGATGCATGAGTGTGTGTATATGTAAAAATGAGATTATGGGTATCTAAGTTTGATATTAGAAGTTTATAGGTTGTGTGTGTGTTAGGTGATAATTTAGGCTAATCAAAAATTCAAATGCAAGCTTACTTAGCCATATATACATCCTTACCTTTAATCTTAGCCCCATTGCAACCTTGAAAAGACCTTATGATTTTTGCCTATGTACATTAAATTTTTATTGATTGGCTAGATGAAGAACAAACTTTAGAAAGCATGATTAGAGGAGAATTGAGTGAATTGACCCTAAACACTTAAGTGATTAGAGTGCATACACATATCCGGTGAGGGTTCAATCACTCAATTCCATATTTCCACCTTTGATCATTGTTAGCTTGCAAGTTTGTTAAAAAATTTTATATGACTTAATTCAATTGTGAATGTGATTTGGTTATGATTGCTTTAGCCCTTGGTTATAGATAGTTAGATAGTATAGTTACATACACATAGGTAGATTGCATATAGTTAGTTACATTGAATAAATGTTGTTTCCCTTTCTTGTCTCCCTTTGGTATAGCATGAAGACATGCTATTGTTTAAGTGTGGGGATGTGATAAATCCACATTTTATGATATGTGTTTGCTCTAATTTGGTGGATTTCATCAACTTTTTTTGCATTTATCCATTGAAATAGCATAGTTTCATAATTTCTCCCTAAATTGTGCTTGAAAGTGAAAATATGCATTTTAAGCTTTATAATTGCTAAATTTTATCCCATTTTCATTCCATTTGATGCTTTGATGGTTTTGATGAGTGATTTCAGGTGTAATAGGTTGGAATGACTTGACAAAAGTGGAATGAAAGCATGGAAATGGGAGAAAACATGAAAAAAATCAAAGGAGAAGCGCACATTGAAGTGGGCATGCACACAACTCACTGTGCGTAGGCACAAGAACCACAAAGCCATGTGTGTGTATGCACGACCACCTGTGCGTACGCACAAGAAGAAAATCAGCAAAGTGTGCGTACGCACAGGTCCCGGCGCGTGACTCATTTATTGGAAATCGCTGGGGGCAATTTCTGGGCTTCTAAGACCCAATTTTGGGACTTTCTAAAGCTGATTGTTGCCATATAAAAGGGACCCTCTTTCCATGTGAAAGGAGGGGAGCAATTAGAGTTAGTTTAGCATTATGTAGGTTATTTTCTAGAGAGAGAAGCTCCCTATTCTCTCTACAAATTAGGGTTCTTAGTTTACTTTCCTTGTAATTTGCCTTTTTAATTATTGTTTTACATTAGTTTCTTCTACCTTTCCTTGTTCTATTGTCCTAATTTCATTATTTTATATTGTCACCTTCTCCATTTTTGCCACTTTTATGTATTTGCACTCTTGTTACTTTAATTTACATTTAATGCAATTTTATGTTTCATGCCTCTTTATTGCTTTATTGAGTTGTTATCTTTATTTTCCTTTCAATTGGTAGTTGTAGCATTTATTATTTCTTGGCATTTACCATGCTTTCTTTTCATACCCAGCAAGTGTTTGATAAAATACTTGGTTGGGTTTTTACATAGTTTTTCTCACTCTTGGTTGAGAAATTAAGTGGTTTAGGTGAACTTGAGTGGTGGATGTCAATTCCACATTGTGTGAGGGTTGTTAATTAACTTGGTTTTCACTAACGCTAGCCTTTTACTAAGTTAATTAGTGAGTTGGCTAGGACTTGTGGATTGAGGTTAACTATGCCCTTTTGACTTATCCTCGATGTAGGGTTGACTAATTGGGATTAATTCACACACAATTGCCGTAGTTTTGTCTACTACTAGGATAGTAAGCCCTAATTACCCAATCCTCACCAAGAGCTCTTTTAGTATTTAAATTCTATTTTCATTGCCTTTACTTGCCTTCATTTAATTTCTTACATGTTAAGTTACCTTCTTGCCTTTTAATTTCTTGCTAATTGCTATCATCCAACCCCTATCTCTCACATAGCCTATAATTGAACATTTTATTGCAATTCCTAGGAAAGACGACCCGGGACTTCAAACTCCCGGTTATTGTCTTTTGATTGTGACTATCTTTTGAATTAACATTTGATTAAGGGAATCAATTGTTGGTCTAGACTATACTTTCAATGATGGAATTCTAATTTGTGACAATATAGATCAACATAAATTCTCCTTATCAATGAGCCTTAGAAGAGGAATCATGGGTATTAGAATTGGGGCTTTATCCTTCACAATTCTCTTGACCAACACTATTCGGGAGGAATTGAAGTCTTGAGAATTTGTGTGGCTTATGGATGAGAGACATGCACTTAACCTCTTTCATGACAATTAGATCAAGGAATTGGAAAGATTGATTGTGATTAGAGAGATTGGATTGCTAAGGAATTGGGATCCAATCAATTTCAATCTGCCATAAATCTACTCACATAATTGAGAAAGGAGTTGAAACCCATTTGATTCATGATGGATTATAATACCTTCAATCCCTGATGAATCTTGTTCTCTGTCACTTTTCATTTTTGCTTTGAGTTTCCTTTACTTGCCTTTGATTTGCTGCTTTCTTTCCATTTTGTCTGTTTCACCACACTTTCTTTTCACTGTCAGCTTAACTAGACTAATCACCTCACTGAAGTTGCTTGATCCATCAATCCTTGCGGGATCGACCTCACTCCGGTGAGTTTTACTACTTGATGTAACCCGGCACACTTGCTGGTTAGTCTGTGTGGAAATCAAGTTTCACCCATCAAATGGCACACCCTCTGGGTGCTCAATGCCCTCTCAAGAAAGCCCTTTCCAAGAACTAAAGGAAGCCAAGGCTCATATAAAGACCATAGAGGTTCCTTTGCATGAACTTCTGTAATGCATGAGTTCTAATGAATACTCATCCTCTGATGAGGATGAAGACACTAGGGAAGAGCAAGTTGCTTGGTACATAGGAGCTCTCATGAAGCTGAATGCCAAGCTATTTGGTACAAAGCCTCTGGAGGAAGAACCTCTATTTTTTTCCAAAGAACTCAATGCTTTGGTTCAGTAGAAGCTACCCCAGAAGCTTCCAGATCCTGGATGCTTCCTAATTCATTGCACCATAGACACCATGACCTTTGAAAAGACTTTGTGTGGCCTACGGTCAAGCATCAACCTCATGCCACTCTATGTAATAGAGAAGCTAGGAATTTTTGAGGTGCAAGCTGCAAACATCTCACTAGAGATGGCAGACAAGTCAATGAAGAAGCCATATGTCTTAGTAGAGGATATCTTGGTGAAGTTTGAAGACCACTACATCCCTACAAATTTCATAGTCTTGGACGTAGAAGAGGATGAAGATGATTCTATCATCCTAGGAAGACCTTTCCTAGCTACTGCAAAAGCCAGGATTAATGTGGCAAAGGGAGAAATGGTTTTTTAATTTGGAGAGGCATATATCTTATTCAAGATGCCTCATCCTAATTCTCCCTCTGAGAAAAGAGAGATAACTGTGAACAGTTAGTGTTCCAACCCTTTCTTTCTGTGCAGAGCTTTGCACAGCCCCGAAACACCAATTCTAAGTTTGGTGTTGGGCAGCAATCAACAAGCTCTAAGCATAAAGGTACTAGAAAGAAAGTACCTAAAGGCTGGAGGGACAAGAAAGTCCCAATAGAAGGCCTCTCACCTAGCATGAGAGTTGTCTTCACCAAGAAACCAGTCATACCATATATAGTGAGTCGTGTCTGATGACAAGTCATCATATACCCATTTTTCAAGCTAACTTCACTTGTTTTGTTAACATTTATGCACTTTCTTGCATCCTAAGTAAGTGATTTGGAGTGAAAATGCATAACTTCTTTAAATCAAGCAACCACCATGAATTTAAGGTTAATCATTGAGGTTTGAGCTAATTTTAATTGCATTTTAATTGATTTATAAGCCTCTTGAATTTAGTGATACTTTGAGTGGTTGTTTGGTTTATTATAGGTGAAGAAAAGAAAAGAAAATGAAAAGTGTGGCCTAAGAAGCGTGACACAAGAAAAGGAAAGCGTGGCCAAAGAGGAGAGAAGCGTGCCGCAACTAATGAGGGAAGCAACCTTGCCCTCCACAAGGGCAGACTGCCCTCTAGGAGGGCAGCATTAAGTGACCAAGCCAAGGAAGGCAACTCTGCCCTACCCACTTCAAGGGCAGAAGCACAAAATGATGCCTTGGAACCAAGAGAAGCAAACTCTGCCCTGCCCTTGTGGAGAGCAGAATCGGGCTCCATGAGGAAGAAAATCAAGAAGAAAATATCAACTATGCATGCTACAAGGCTCGAGCAAGGGACCATGAGGAAGCCAAAGACTAAGGGTGATTAGCGTGCCAAAAAGCCAAGAGAAAAAGAAGCGTGTTTGCATCGGCCTAGGTTCGAACACGAGCGTGCAATATGGCAACCCTGCCCTGCCCTTGGCGCGGGCAGGGCAGCATTTGAATTGGCACGGTCTTGGCGCACCATTTCTCACTCTGGCGCACCAATTTCCTTGTCCTGGCAGCATCTGGCGCGCGCGTTTCCTCCATGGCGCACCAAACCGATCCTGCCCTGCCCTTGGCGCGGGCAGGGCAGCGTTTTTCATTCCTGGCAGCACCATCCGCACGCACTAACGCCCCCTGGCAGCACCATCCGCACGCACAACGCTCCCTGGCGCACCAAACTGTCCCGCCCTGCCCTTGGTGCGGGCAGGGCAGCCTCTGGCGCACCAACCTCGTGCCAGACTCGCACCAGGACGCGCCAGAATCACAACACGCCGCACCAACTCGCACATGGCCGCACCAAATCCATGCACCAAGCTTCATTTTTCTGCCCTGCCCTCCACAAGGGCAGGGCAGCCTCCTGGGAGTGGTTTTTGGGCCAAAATTCAAATTAAAAATTCATTTGAATTCATTTCTTCACCAATCCAAAAGCCCATCCAAATCCCATTATCCAAGAATAGAAAGTGTATAAATAGGACTTAGTTTGATGTAATTAGGACCTTTAGCTACCTTTACTTTGAGCTTTGAAATTTTGCTTTCATTTTGAGCTTTTAACTTTTGTCTTTGAGCTTTCTTGAGAGATTTGTCCGAGCACCAAGAGGATCAAAGGAGAATTGATTGATATCCTTCCTCACTTCTCTTGGGCAATTCTACTCTTCTGTTTTCTGAGCATTGGGTGTGTGAAATTGGGGAAATTCTGTCCCAATTCCCATTCAAGCTCTTTGCATTTTATTTTCTGCATAATTGAATCTCAATTCTGTTCTTCTACTGCTTTATCTTTAATTTTTTTTTGTCAATTGCTTAGTTAATTCAGATCTGGGAAGGAAATTGGGTTTTAGGCTCTACTACCTAAGCCCTTGGGATCCTGAGATCATAATTCACTCTTGGTTCTTCTGTGAACCTCTGCTGCATTTTATTTCAATTCTGTTTGAATGCTACTTGCTCCTGATTTAAATTCTGCTCAATCTCTTGCTACAATTTACTTCAGCTTTGTTTAGATCTTGCAATCCCATTCCTCAATTCCCTTTTATATTCAAGTCATTTATCTTTCTTGCCCTTTAAGTTACTGCAATTTAAGTTTCTTGCATTTTAAGTTTCAGTCATTTACTTCCTTGCTCTTTAAGATTCTGCACATTTACAATTCTGTTCTTCAATTTACTGCACTTTTCCCTTCCCCCTTTACATTTAATGTCATTTACTTTCTGTTAAACACAAATCACTCAACTAAAACTTGAATCGCTTGACTAAATCAACCACTAAACTAAAATTGCTCAATCCTTCAATCCCTGTGGGATCGACCTCACTCATGTGAGTTATTATTACTTGATGCGACCCGGTACACTTGCCGGTGAGTTTTGTGTTGGATTGTTTTCCACACATCAAGTTTTTGGCGCCGTTGCCGGGGATTGAAATAGATTGACAATGATTAAGTGAAGTGGAGGTCTAGATTAAGCATTTTTCTTTTCTGTTGTTCTAACTCTCACTAACACACTAACTGTTTGAATTTTTGCTTAAACTAACTGAACCTTCATTCTAGCTATAGATTGAAGTTTCATTGGCTTTCTGGGTTTGTGTGTTTATTGTTGTGTGTTTGTATGTCAGGTATAGGGAGATCCTCTCCTATCATCACTGAAATTGATCCAAGGACTCTTCGGAGAATAAGAAGAGCTGAAAGAGGGAAGTACATTGTTGGAGAAGAAGAAGAATCTGAGGAGGAATTCCAAGATATGGAAGGAGATACCAATCAACCAGGAGACGGAGCCAACAATAATCAACAACAGAGAAGAGTTTTGGCTTCATACACATTTGCAAATGCCAAGCATTGTGGAAGTAGCATTCTTCCTCCCAATGTCAATGCAAATAACTTTGAACTCAAGCCACAACTCATCACTCTGGTTCAAAACAATTGTTCTTTTGGAGGAGGGCCTTTGGAGGATCCAAACCAACATTTGTCCACTTTCTTGAGAATCTGTGACACAGTGAAGACAAATGGTGTGCCTCCTGATAGCTACAAGTTGCTACTCTTCCCATTCTCTCTCAGAGATAAAGCCACTCAATGGCTAGAGACTTTTCCAAAAGAAAGCATCAACACTTGGGATGACTTAGTGAGCAAGTTTCTTGCCAAATTCTACCCCCCTCAAAGAGTCCTAAGGTTGAAGACAGAGGTTCAAACATTCACTCAAATGGAGGCCGAGAACTTATATGAAGCATGGGAGAGATATAAGGCTCTATTGAGGAAGTGTCCACCAGAGATGTTCACTGAGTGGGACAAGCTGCAAAACTTCTATGAAGGCCTCACCCTTAAAGCTCAAGAAGCTCTTGATCACTCTGCCGGAGGCTCTTTACAACTCATGAAGACCACAGAGGAAGCTCAAAACCTCATTGAGATGGTGGCCAACAACCAATATTTCTTTGCTCATCAAAGACAACGCCAACCATCACAGAGAAGAGGAGTCATGGAGTTGGAAGGAGTTGATTCAATCTTAGCTCAAAACAAGATGATGCAGCAACAGATTCAACAACAATTTGAGCAAATGGCTAAGAGAATTGATGGCTTGCAAGTGGCAGCAGTGAACACCACAAGCCAACCTCCAACCACTTGGGTGCAAAATGAAGAAACTCAAGAGGAGCAACAACAAGAGCAAGTCCAATACATGCACAACCAAAATCCTGGAACAAATGAAGTCTATGGTGATACCTACAACCCATCTTGGAAGAACCATCCCAACCTTAGATGGGGAGACAACCATACCCAAAACCAACAACCATGGCAAAGAAACACAGGCCAAAACAATTGGAAAAACACAAACCATAACTCCCAGCCAAACACTAACCAAAACTCATACAGAAAACCACAAAACAACTACCCAAATTCTAACCAATACCCACCCAATACCCACCCAATAACCACCCAATAACAACTACCTAGTGACACCATTCCCAACCCAAAGGAAGAATGCAAGGTTGTGCAACTAAGAAGTGGAAGGGTGTTGACAGATGGTAACCAAGGAGCAACAAAGAAGCTTATGGAGAATGACACTGAGCCAACAAAGAAGTATGAAACCATCAACCAAGACAAGATAAGCAAGAGTGCTTCAGAAAAGCTCACAGAGGAAGACAACAAGCCACAGAATTTAAAGAAAGGCAAGCAAATCATGGAGGAACCAATTCCAAAACAGCATCAAGTGGTGAAGAGCTCAACACCACCACTGCCTTACCCACAAAGATTTCACAAGGAAACAAAGGACCAGCACTTCCACAAATTTCTTGAGACTTTCAAGAAATTGGAAATTAACATACCTTTGGCAGAGGCTTTGGAGCAAATGCCCCTGTATGCTAAGTTTCTAAAGGAGCTTATCAACAAGAAAAGGGATTGGAATGAGAAGGAAACGGTGATGCTAAGCGAAGAATGTAGTGCACTCATTAAAAAGGGACTCCCTCCCAAGCTTGAAGACCCTGGAGGTTTCTTCTTACCATGCACCATTGGAAACCTGTTTATTAACCAAGGGATGTGCGATCTAGGAGCAAGCATAAATCTAATCCCATATTCTCTAGTGAAAAAGCTTGGCATAGAGGAGATGAAACCAACAGAAATGACTTTGGAATTGGTGGATCAATCAATAGTCTATCCTAAGGGGCTGATTGAGAACCTTTTAGTTAAGGTTGGCAAGTTCATCTATCCGGCAGACTTTGTGATCCTGGATTCTCCAGAAAATGGAAATGACTCCATAATACTTGGTCGACCATTTTTGGCCACTGCTAGAGCCATTGTGGACATAGAGCAAGGAGAGCTAACCCTTAGGATGCATGAGGAGAGCATCATCCTGAAAGTCTTCCCAGAATCACAAAAGAATGAAGAAACAGGCAGAATGAGTGATGACCTTCTTTCAAAGCAATCAACTGAAAAGGAAGTGGAACAGATAAACAAACAAATACAAGAAGAAAAAGGAATCCACAAGGAAGCAGGGGTGATCAGCAAGAAGGAAGGCATCACAACTCAAGTAATTGCCAAGAAAGGAAGATCAACAAGCAAGAAAAAGGTGAAGAACAAGAAAAAGGCTCACAAAGGGTGGAAGAACAAGAAAATCCCAACTGAAGGATTCTCTAAAGGTGATAAGGTGCAACTAATATACCAACAGCAGGGAGCAGAAGATTATTACACTGTCAATCAAATTCTTTCTCTTGAGCATATGGAAATTGAGCATCAAAGCACACAGAGAAAGCTGACAGTGAGAGGCGACAAGCTGAGACATCGCCAACATCAACCACCTTAAAGGGAGGTCAATGTCAAGCTAATGACAATAAAAGAGCGCTTCATGGGAGGCAACCCATGGTTTAAGAATTCTGTCTTCTCCTTTATTAATAAGCTATGATTCCTCTAAATGTGGTTTTGAATTTTCATGCCTGGTAAATGCTGAAGCACATGGCAAACTTCTAAGTTTGGTGTACCTAAAGGCACACCCAAGCTCAGTGTTTAAAGAAGAGGATTGTCTTTTAGAGCATATGCATAAGTCTTTTGATAAAGCATATGACCAAACACTAAGTTTGGTGTCCGCATATGCAACAAGGTTCAGAGGATCATTTTCCAAGCATGGACTCAAAACCATACAGATAAGGGATCATACATCAATTTGTTTTAAAAATGCATCAATTGTGAGAAAGGTTTAAGCCATCCCCTTAATAAAAGATAAGTTTGGTGTTCACCAACTTTTAACATTTTATTTAAGGACACAATTGAGCACAAAAAAAAAATTTTTTATAACTATTAAAAACAATCTATTTTATTATTGCAAACAAGTTTGCCACGGTTATATTATATTCTTATCTTGCTGTTTTGATTTATGTAGGAGAAAAAGGGTAAGACAAACATAAGGAGGGGCCACGGCTAGGAGGAGCTATGTGAAGGAGGTCACATGTGCCTAGAAGAATGTGCTCATGGGGAACAAAATTTGCATGCATGCAACATTGGACACCGAAGTGCATGCAGCCAATGGGAGAAGAATCCTTGTCAAGCCTTAACCATGCATGCAAGCCGTCCATCTCATGCATTCTTTGAATGAACAAACCAATCTCAGCCCTCCATGAACACTCACGATCCCCTCCTCATTCATTCATTGTGGTTTTGCTGAAAAGTTTGGAAACATGGCCTATAAATAGCCGTTGCATCAACACGGCACTCCCATTCCTATTCAAGCTACTCTCATATGAAACCACACCCTATTCCATTTCCAAAGCCAACATATTTCGTCCTTACCTCACACATCAAAACCGAACCAAAGTTCACCCCAAACACAACACATATTTCTTCTACTCTTACTTCCTCTTTCTTTTCACTTTAATTTTCAATGGCCTCCTCAAGCTCAAAAAGAAGGCCAGGAAAAGAACCTATGGTGACCGAACCTCCACAGTTTGATACACACAAGTTTAGATCCCAATTCCATGAAGGGAGATATCATAGGTTCATGGTGGCAAAGAATGTTATCTATGAAAAAGGCCTTGATTTGAAGGAGGGAGAATACCCCATAATGAGGCAGATTACTAGAGAAAGAAGGTGGGAACTCTTGTGTGCTCCTCTGACTAACATCAGTGCAGTAATGATTAGGGAGTTCTATGCAAATGCTGCCAAAGAAAACAAAAATAGTGCTCCTTACACGAGCTATGTCAGAGGGGTTGAAGTGAGTTTTAGCCCAGCTGCCATCACAAGAGCTCTCAAGCTGAAAACCATCACTTATCCAGAGCTTAGTTATGAGGATAGATTGCAACGGGAAAACAATCCTGATGAGATCCTGCAAGGAATATGCATGGAAAATACAGATTGGGAAAGAGATTCAAAGGGGATTCCAAGTCACATAAGGAGGATAAATCTTACTCCTGTGGCTAAAGGATGGTTTGAAATAGTGAGGAGATCTATTCTTCCTACTGGAAATGCCTCTTGGGTCACAATTAAACGAGCACTATTGACACACTGCATCTTGCATGGAGGTGAGATCAATGTTGCACAACTCATAGCCGACAGCATTCAAGAAATGGCCGATAGCACAAGCAAGTCAAAAGGTCTTGGACATCCAAGCACCATCCTACGGCTATGTAACAGAGCTAATGTAATCTTTGAAGATGAGGACACAACAAAGGTGAAAGTAGGAAAAGGAATTACTAAGAAGAGTATGGAGGGAATCAATGAAGAAGAAGATCAAGAAGGGGTAGTAGCTCCTAGACAAAGGAGAGCACAAAGAGAGGAAGGACGAAATCAAGCTTATGAGGCCATTGATATGAGCCAATTGCAAAGATCAATTGATGAATTATCTCAGCAGCTCATGCAGGCTCAACAAGGTCAAAACCAACTTATGCAGGCTGAACAAGGCCAAAATCAAGAGGGCCAAGAGAAATATCTAGAGCCCCACCCTGCATTCATGGAGCAATTCTTGAAAGAAAAAGAAGAACGAGAAGCTTGGCAGCATCAAATGGAGGAGAAACAAGAGAGATGGCAACAACAAATGATGACTCAGCAGCAAGAATTTCAAGCACAGATCCTTGAAGGGCAAAAAGAGCAATACAAAGAATTCAAGGAATCATATGATAAGCTGTATTTCAGTCAAGCTAAAGCATCGGAATATAGTCACAACCTATATCAATGGAAGAATGTTCATCATACCTTGGGAGAAGTTAGACACGCACAAAGAATGGAGTATGATGAAAACATGCAAGCAAGGTTGGAGTACTTGACCCACAATTTGCCAACACTCAATCCTGAGATCAAGCCATTTGAGCAATGCCCTGAATTCTTAGCCAAGCAACAAGCAAAATCTCGTCAAAACACAGAGTCAACCTTTAACACATTGGAGACTTTTGGGCTCAAAGGACTCATAGATTCTGTTTGGGCTAGAAGATGTCCTGGAGAAGAGATCCAAGATTACTCCAAGACAGGGAAGAGAAAGAAGAAGAAGGGAGAATCAAGCAGCAGCCATGACCATTAGAAGGTGGCAAAGTTCTTTCATACCCCCTCTTTCATGTCTCTAATAAGGAGATGCATGTCTGAAACATGATATGCCTCCATCATTTATTTTCTTTACCTTATGCATTTTCTGTTCTTTGCTTTTCATTTTAGTTAGTCAATAATTAGCTAGAAAAATAAGTATGCATAATGCTTGTATCCATCACTTAGCTTTAAATATTGCTTCGTTTCCCATATGCCTAAATAAAAGAGTTTGGTTTGAATTGAAAAGTGAAATATCCAATGTTGCATGAGTGTGAATGGAAATTGGTGGTGGCATATGTGTTTGATTAAAAGCATAACTCATGAAATAAATGTTGCATAATATCATTTTCATCCAATTGTGAGTTAGCTTGCTGTTATGAAAACTCATATCAAGAATGAAATACCCTTGGTAACAAAAACAGAAAGAAAAGGAAGAAAGAAAAAGCCAAAGTGGCAAGAAAAACAAAGAATAAAGGTTGGACACCAATGGCTTGAACCTTAGGACAAATGTCTGTGGTGTTCTTGTACTGAGATCTGCTTGGATGAGTAAATTCTAAGGGGTATTTTGAAACCCGGTCACTTAGATCAACTGATTTGGGATGGCCAATTGAAAATCCACAATAAAGAGCAACTCAGATACAAAGCACTTAGTGATCCAAAGAGATGCTGGGCATCAATGATCCTAGGAAGAATTAATGAGCTAAGTGTCTGTGGTGGAAAGATGTTGAGCAAAAGAAAAGAAAATAAAGCCAAAGGCTATGCTGCAGCATTTGACACCCAACCTATAAGAAAGTAATAAGCTTGTTAAAGCATTATAAAAAGAGTTACCAAGGGAGTAATCAAAAGAAGAGTCTTATAACAGCAAGCTTAGCAAACCTTTGATGCAAAATGTGTATTATGCAGCAGCAACAATAAATGAGTTGTCATTGTCTGCATAAAAGCCCCATAGATCAAGTTCTGCTATCTGCATAATAAGGATATGCATTCTTTTCTTATTCATTTCATTTACTCTTAGTTTTGATGCTTGCTTGGGGACAAGCAAGGTTTAAGTTTGGTGTTGTGATGACAAGTCATCATATACCCATTTTTCAAGCTAACTTCACTTGTTTTGTTAACATTTATGCACTTTCTTGCATCCTAAGTAAGTGATTTGGAGTGAAAATGCATAACTTCTTTAAATCAAGCAACCACCATGAATTTAAGGTTAATCATTGAGGTTTGAGCTAATTTTAATTGCATTTTAATTGATTTATAAGCCTCTTGAATTTAGTGATACTTTGAGTAGTTGTTTGGTTTATTATAGGTGAAGAAAAGAAAAGAAAATGAAAAGTGTGGCCTAAGAAGCGTGACACAAGAAAAGGAAAGCGTGGCCAAAGAGGAGAGAAGCGTGCCGCAACTAATGAGGGAAGCAACCTTGCCCTCCACAAGGGCAGACTGCCCTCTAGGAGGGCAGCATTAAGTGACCAAGCCAAGGAAGGCAACTCTGCCCTGCCCACTTCAAGGGCAGAAGCACAAAATGATGCCTTGGAACCAAGAGAAGCAAACTCTGCCCTGCCATTGTGGAGAGCAGAATCGGGCTCCATGAGGAAGAAAATCAAGAAGAAAATATCAACTATGCATGCTACAAGGCTCGAGCAAGGGACCATGAGGAAGCGAAAGACTAAGGGTGACTAGCGTGCCAAAAAGCCAAGAGAAAAAGAAGCGTGTTTGCATCGGCCCAGGTTCGAACACGGGCGTGCAATATGCAACCCTGCCCTGCCCTTGGCGCGGGCAGGGCAGCATTTGAATTGGCACGGTCTTGGCGCACCATTTCTCACTCTGGCGCACCAATTTCCTCGTCCTGGCAGCATCTGGCGCGCGCGTTTCCTCCCTGGCGCACCAAACCGATCCTGCCCTGCCCTTGGCACGGGCAGGGCAGCGTTTTTCATTCCTGGCAGCACCATCCGCACGCACTAACGCCCCCTGGTAGCACCATCCGCACGCACAACGCTCCCTGGCGCACCAAACTGTCCCGCCCTGCCCTTGGTGCGGGCAGGGCAGCCTCTGGCGCACCAACCTCGTGCCAGACTCGCACCAGGACGCGCCAGAATCACAACACGCCGCACCAACTCGCACATGGCCGCACCAAATCCATGCACCAAGCTTCATTTTTCTGCCCTGCCCTCCACAAGGGCAGGGCAGCCTCCTGGGAGTGGTTTTTGGGCCAAAATTCAAATTAAAAATTCATTTGAATTCATTTCTTCACCAATCCAAAAGCCCATCCAAATCCCATTATCCAAGAATAGAAAGTGTATAAATAGGACTTAGTTTGATGTAATTAGGACCTTTAGCTACCTTTACTTTGAGCTTTGAAATTTTGCTTTCATTTTGAGCTTTTAACTTTTGTCTTTGAGCTTTCTTGAGAGATTTGTCCGAGCACCAAGAGGATCAAAGGAGAATTGATTGATATCCTTCCTCACTTCTCTTGGGCAATTCTACTCTTCTGTTTTCTGAGCATTGGGTGTGTGAAATTGGGGAAATTCTGTCCCAATTCCCATTCAAGCTCTTTGCATTTTATTTTCTGCATAATTGAATCTCAATTCTGTTCTTCTACTGCTTTATCTTTAATTTTTTTTTGTCAATTGCTTAGTTAATTCAGATCTGGGAAGGAAATTGGGTTTTAGGCTCTACTACCTAAGCCCTTGGGATCCTGAGATCATAATTCACTCTTGGTTCTTCTGTGAACCTCTGCTGCATTTTATTTCAATTCTGTTTGAATGCTACTTGCTCCTGATTTAAATTCTGCTCAATCTCTTGCTACAATTTACTTCAGCTTTGTTTAGATCTTGCAATCCCATTCCTCAATTCCCTTTTATATTCAAGTCATTTATCTTTCTTGCCCTTTAAGTTACTGCAATTTAAGTTTCTTGCATTTTAAGTTTCAGTCATTTACTTCCTTGCTCTTTAAGATTCTGCACATTTACAATTCTGTTCTTCAATTTACTGCACTTTTCCCTTCCCCCTTTACATTTAATGTCATTTACTTTCTGTTAAACACAAATCACTCAACTAAAACTTGAATCGCTTGACTAAATCAACCACTAAACTAAAATTGCTCAATCCTTCAATCCCTGTGGGATCGACCTCACTCATGTGAGTTATTATTACTTGATGCGACCCGGTACACTTGCCGGTGAGTTTTGTGTTGGATCGTTTTCCACACATCAGTGTCCTGTCTCTAGAGCATGTGGAGCTCATGCATGAGAGAACAGGAAGAAAGTTCACTGTAAGGGGCAAAACTCTGAGCCTATACTCACCTCCGTAAGGAGCTAACCCTCAAGCTAATGATGTTAAAAAAGTGCTTGTTGGAAGGCAACCCAACCATAATTAATTATTTTTATTTTTTTATTTTATTTTCTTTAATTTATAATTTAGGTTCATGATCATGTGAAGCAGTCAGAACAGAGACAGAAATGTCAAAGCAGAAAAAATAGAACACTCTGGATGGAGTGTTACTGGCGTTGAATGCCAGCCAAGGAGCAGACCCTGGGCGTCCAACGCCCCAAATGGGCAGCATTACTGGCATTGAACATCTGCCAGAGAGTAGACCCTGGGTGTTCAAACGCCAGTTCAGAGGGCAGAGAATCTGAATTTCCTAGCCTCTCAGGATCAGTGGGTCGCATAGCATCTTTAACTAACCCACTTATTCCTTCTTACTTTCACACTTTCCTATACTTTCTTCCCTATAAACCTAGCCCAATCACATCCATATCACTTCCCCAAAACCATCATAACTCCCACCAACCCCCACCCACATCAAAATCAAATTTCCCACCCATGGCCGAACTCAACCCTAACCTGCTCCTATAAATACACCTCTTCATAACCCTTTATGCACACACCTCTCATACACTCATAAGCGCCACGGTTGAGCCATCTCTCTCCCTCTATCTTCCTCTATATTCTTCTTCTTCTACTCCATTCTTCTCTTTTATTTATTTTTTCTCGAGGACGAGCAAAGTTTTAAGTTTGGTTTTGGAAAAGCCTAGCTTTTTTTCCTTTCTATTACCACTTATGGCACCCAAGGTTGAAGAATCCTCTAGAAAGGGGAAAAAAAAGGCAGTAGCCACCCCTCTGAATCTTAGGAGATGGATAGATTCATAACTAAAGCACATCAAGACCACTTCTATGAAGTAGTGACAGAGAAGAAAGTGATCCCTGAGGTCCCTTTCAGGCTTAAGAAGAATGAGTATTCGAAAATCCGAACAGAGATCCAGAGAAGAGGATGGGAAGTCCTAGCCAATCCCATTTAAGATGTATGGATTTTAATGGTGCAAGAGTTCTATGCTAATGCATGGGTTACTACATGACACTGGTATGAACCCAAATCCAAAGAATTGGAGCACCATGGTCCAAGGGAGAATCCTCGATTTCAGTCCGGAAAGTGTGAGGTTGGTGTTCAACTTGTCTCTGATGCAAGGGGACCCACATCCTTACACTAGGAAAGTCAAATTTAATCAGAGACTGGATCAAGTACTCTCAGACATCTGTGTGAAATGAGCACAGTGGAAAAGGGATTCCCAAGGCAAGCCTATTCAACTAAGAAGGCTTTACCTCAAGCCCATAGCTATAGGATGATTGGAATTCATCCAACGTTCTATCATCCCTACTAGCAATCGGTCAAAAGTGACCATTGACAAAGCTATCATGATCCATTGCATCATGATTGGAAGTGAGGCGGAAGTACATGAGGTGATACCTCAAGAATTGTACAAGATAGCTGAGAAGCCTTCCACCAATGCAAGGTTGGCATTCCCACACCTCATTTTTCATCTATACGATTCAGCTGAAATTGTCATAGATGGAGATATCTCCATTGGGGAGGACAAGCCCATCACTAAGAAGAGGATGGAGCATTCTAGAGAGCATGCACAAGAACCTGTGCAGTAGCCTCAGCATGAGATCCCTGAGATGCCACAAGTGATTATTTTCCACCTCAAAGCTATTGGGATCAATGGTAGACTTTTCTTAGAGAACTAAGCACTAACATGAAGCAACTGAGGGTGGAGCAGCAAGAGCATTCCACCACCCTTAATGAAATAAGAGAAGATCAAAGAGCCATAAGGGAATAACAAAGGGCTATGAGGGAAGAACAAAAAAGGCAAAGGAGTGATATTGAAGAGATCAAGCATCACATTGGATACTCAAAAAGGAGTTCTAGCCGCCACTATTAAAGGTGGAATCGTTCTTTTTATCTCCTTTTCCTATTATTTTTTCTGTTTTCTGTTATGTTATATTTTATCTGTTCTCTTGTTCTTGTTACATGATCATTTGCATTGACGTCTTAAAGATGTAAAATGTTCCACATATCTCTCACCTTGCTTTAAAAAAAGAAAATATTATTTGAAAAGAATTTAGAGATACATGAATTTCAAGTTTAAAATAAGAATTATTCAATTATCTTGATGTGGTGGCATTGCTTTTGTTTTCTAAATGTATGAATAAACAGTGCATATTTGAAGTTGGAATTTTAAAATGTTGGCTCTTGAAAGAATGACGAAAAAGGAAAAATATTATTGATAATCTGAAAAATCCAAAAATTGATTCTTGAAGCAAGAAAAAGCAGCAAAAAGAAAAATAAAAGCATGTCGCAAAAGCAAAAAAGTTATAGATGCATACGAAAAAGAAAGAAATAATGGCGAAAAAAAATAAAGAAAAAAATCCATTACTGCCCAAAAATGCAGGAAAAGAAGGGCAGACTAAAAAAGCCAATAACCCTTTAAACCCAAAGGCAAGGGTAAAAAAGATCCAAGGCTTTGAGCATCAATGGAAAGGAGGGCCTACAGGATACAAATCCTGGCCTAAGCGGCTCAACTAAGCTGTCCCTAACCATGTGCTTGTAGTGTGAAGGTGTCAAGTGATAAGCTTGAGACTGAGCGGTTAAAGTCATGGTCCAAAGCAAAAAGAGTGTGCTTAAGAACTCTAGACACCTCTATCTGGGGATTCTAGCAAAGATGAATCACAATCCGAAAGGGTTTACCTAGTGAAAGTGTCTGTGGCATTTATGTATCCGTTGGTAATACTGGAAAACAAAGTGCTACGGGTCACATCCAAGACTCTGAATGCTATGTTCAAGAATAAAAAAGAGCTAAACTAGAAAAGTCAATAATATCATCTAGATTCTAAGTTCCCAGAGATGCCAACACTTCTAAGTTTCAATGGATAGTGAGATGCCAAAAATATTCAGAAACAAAAAGCTACTAAGTCCCGCAAATCTAATTGAATCTGAGCTTCATTAGAAACTCTAAGATTTATTGTATCTTAATCTTCTTTTTATCCTACTGTGTTTTTAGTTGCTTGGGGACAGGCAACAATTTAAGTTTGCTGTTGTGATGAGCGGATATTTTGTACGCTTTTTGGCATCATTTTCATATAATTTTTAGCATGTTTTGTTTAATTTTTATTAAGTTTTTATAGGTTTTACTATTAAATTCATATTTTTGGATTATACTTTGAGTTTGGGTATTTTTAGCAATTTCAAGTATTTTCTAGTTGAAATTGAGGAGTTGGAGCAAAAATCTTATTCAGAGACAGAGAAAGCACTGTAAATGCTGTCTAGATCTGATCTCCTTGCACTCAGAAGAGATTTTTTGGAGCTACAAAAGTCCAAATAGAGTGTTCTCAGCAGATATGAAAATCTGACTTCCAGAGCTTTCTACCAATGTATAATAGTTTATATGTTCTTCAAATTAGAAGGCCAAAAACTGGCGTCCAACGCCAGCCTCCTGCCCCCTTCCAAGCATCTAGTGCCCAAGGAGAAGAGACCAGTGTCCAAACGCCCAAAGAGGACCCCGTAGCCACCGTTCAATGCCCTACAAAACCCCCCCAGAAGTAAGTTTTAGCACTAAAAAGATTGTTTTACCCTTACTAGTCATTAGTTTAGTATTTAAGGGACTAGATTCATGTTATTTGCACAACATCTTTGGCCACTTTACACCATTTTTCATTTTACCATTGTATTTTCTACCAGTATAAGTTTCTAAACCTCCTAAGCTGAGGGTAGGAGCCCTGCTGAGTCATATGAATTAATAAAAGTATTACTGTTTCTCTTCAATCCATTTTTGATTTAATTCTAAGATGTATACTCGTTCTTCAACATGGTGAATTGGATGATCCGTGTCAATCATCTCTATTAATCATACTAAGATTGCGTGCCTGACAACCACCCGTGTCTATTTGGGTTTGTGTGAATACGTGACTGGAAAGTACGAACCGCCAGCTTGATTATACATCTCTCAGAAAGTCATGTTGATTCTTGAAGCAAGAAAAAGCAGCAAAAGAAAAGAAAAAGCATGTTGCAGTAAGAGAAAGAAAAAAATATGTATATACATATATGCATGCGAAAAAAAAAGAAAGAAATGAAAAATAAAAAGCAGAAAAAGCCAATAACCCTTTAAACCAAAATGCAAGAGTAAAAGGATCCAAGACTTTGAGCATTAATTGTTAGGAGAGTCTAAAGGAAATAAAATCCTGGCCTAAGCTGCTCAAACAAAGTTGTCCTTAACCATGTACTTGTGGTGTGAAGGTGTCAAGTAAAAAGCTTGAGACTGAGCAGTTAAAGTCATGATCCAAAGCAAAAAGAGTGTGCTGAAGAACTCTGGACACCTCTATCTTTGGATTCTACCAAAGCTGAATTACAATCCAAAAGGGTTCACCCAGTTAAGTGTCTGTGGCATTTATATATCCGGTGATAATACTGGAAAACAAAGTGCTTAGGGTCATGGCCAAGACTCTAAAAAGATGTGTTCAAGAATAAAAAAGAACTAAACTAGGAGAATAAATAATATCATCTGGATTCTAAGTTCCTAAAGATGCGAACGCTTCTGAGTTTCAATGGATAGTGAGATGCCAAAACTATTCAGAAGCAAAAACCTACTAAGTCCCATGATAAACCACTATGTTATGGTTCACAATGTGTTTAATTGTGTGGTTTTATCATGGTCTTTTCCCACTTATTCATATAATTAGCATGCATTTATATTTCCTTCCTAAAATTATTACATGATTGAAAACATGCTTCTTTGGTCTTAATTTAGCTAATCTTAATCCTCTCTTATTACCATTTGATGCCTTGATCTATGTGTTGAGTGTTTCAGGCTTTATAGGGCATGAATGAGTGAGAGATTAGGAAGGAAGCTTGCAAAAATGGAAGGAACACAAGAAATTGAGGAGATGACCAGCGAGAAGTGACGCATACGCGTCAGCGACGCGACCGCGCGGAAGAAAGGAATCCGCAGTGACGCGGTCGCATGGCTCACGCGACCGCGCGGATTGGAAAAACACTAGTGATGCGGAAGCGTGGACGACGCGAACGCGTGGCAGGAAAAACGCGAATGACGCGTCCGCATGGGTGACGCGATCGCGTGACGTGCGCGATCTGCAAATTACGAAAGTCACTGGCAGAGATTCTGGGCCGCATTTCAACCCAGTTTTCGGCCCAGAAACACTGATTAAAGTCAGGGAATTTGCGGGGAATTCAGATCCTTCTCTCATAATTCACTTTTTAGGATTTAGATGTAGTTTTTAGAGAGAGAGGTTCTCTCCTCTCTCTTAGGATTAGGATTAGGATTTTTAGAACTTAGGAATATTTTTATCTCATATTTTTATCAGGTTCAATATCTTTTTATTTCGACTTCTCTTAATTGTTGATCATTGATGTTGCTTATTTGGCTTATGACTCTTCATAATTGGATTGATTTTATTTTATTAATACAATTGAGATATTTCAAACTTATATGTCACTGATGCTTGGTGTCTATCCAAATTATTTTCATTCAAGTAGATTTTATTCCCTTTTGGCTTGGGTTGATTAATTGGTGACTCTTGAGTTATCAAACTCATTGTTGATTGAAAATTGGAATTCTTCAAGAATTAATTCGAGATCCAATAACTCTAACTTTTCCCAAGGAAAGACTGGGACTTGAGGATTCGAATTAATTCATTCACTTAACTTACCTTCATAGTTAGAGGTTAACAAAGTGGGAGAAAAATCCAATTCTCATAATAATTGATAAGGATAACTAGGATAGGACTTCCAGTTCTTCATACCTTGCCAAGAGATTTTATTATTGTTAATTTATTTTACTTGTCATTTAAATATGCCTGTGCCCATTGCCCAAACTCCAAAACCCCAATTTACAAACTCATAACCAATAATAAGAACTTACCTCCCTGCAATTCCTTGAGAAGGGACCCGAGGTTCGAATACTTCGGTTATCAATTTATTTAGGGGTTTGTTACTTGTGACAACCAAAACTTTTGTACGAAGGGATTTCTGTTAGTTTAGAAACTATATCTACAACGCGACTATTTTTATAAATTCTTTACTAGCAAAAATCCTAATGTCATCCCACCTATGTAATTGAAATTGAGCTTCATTGAAAACTCTAAGATTTGTTGTATCTTATTCTTCTTTTCTATCGTATGCTGTTTTTAGTTGCTTGGGGACAAGCAACAGTGTAAGTTTGGTGTTTTGATGAGCGGATATTTTATACGCTTTTTGGCATCATTTGCATATAGTTTTTAGTATGTTTTGTTTAAGTTTTATTAAGTTTTCATATGTTTTAGTGTAAAATTTACATTTTTGGATTCTACTTCGAGTTTGTGTGTTTTTGTTCAATTTCAGGTATTTTCTGGCTGAAATTGGGGAGCTGGAGCAAAAGTCTGATTTGGAGGCAGAGAAAGCATTGTAGATGTTGTCCGGATCAGACCTCTTTGCACTCGAAAGAGCTTTGTTGGAGCTATAGACATCCAAATAGAGCATTTTCAATGGCTATGGACAGATAACATCCAGAGCTTTCCAGAAATATATGATAGTTTATACTTTACTTCATAATAGAAGACCTAAAACTGGCATTGAAAGCCACACTCTTTTTGCTTTGGATCATGATTTTAACTGCTCAGTCTCAAGCTTTTCACGTGACACCTTCACACCACAAGCATATAGTTAGGGACAGCTTGGTTGAGCCACTTAGGCCAAGAATTTTTTCTTTCTTTTAGGCACTCCTAACCATTGATGCTCAAAGCCTTGGATCCTTTTATCTTTACCTGTTGTCTGGATCTTTACCTTGAAGTTCTATATGCCCATATGGTGATACATTAGTGATCATATATGGTCCCTTCCAACAGAATTTGATTTTTCCAAGGAATAGTTTAAGTCTTGAATTGAAGAGTAGAACCTTTTGTCCTAGTTCAAAGACTCTGAAAGATATCTTTCTGTCATGCCACCTTTTTGCCTTTTCTTTATAGAGTTTTGCATTTTTAAATGCAGCTAGTCAGAATTCATGCAACTCATTTAGTTGGAGTAGCCATTTTTCTCTGGCTAATTTAGCATCAAGGTTGAGGAATATAGTTGCCCAATAGGCCTTGTGTTCTTGTTCCACTGGCAAATGACAGGATTTCTCATACACCAGCTGATATGGTGATGTTCATATAAGGATTTTGAAAGCTGTTCTGTACGCCCATGAGTATCATCAAGCTTTCTAGCCCAATCCTTTCTAGAGGCGCTTACTGTCCTCTCTAGGATTTGCTTTAGTTTTCTATTTGAGAGTTCAGCTTGCCCATTTTTTTGGGGATGATATGGTGTTGCCACTTTATGGCAAACTCTGTAAAGGCTTAAGACAGAATCAAGCTGTCTATTGCAGAAATGAGTACCTCCATCACTAATCAGTGTCCTAAGGACACCAAACCTATTGAAGATGTTCTTTTGGAGGAACTTCATCACTACTCTAGTGTCATTAGTGGGTGATGCTATTGCTTCAACCCATTTAGACACGTAATCTACTGCCATAAGTATGTAGGTATTTGAGTATGAAGTTGGGAAGGGTCCCATGAAGTCTATGCCCCACACATCAAACAACTCAATCTCTAGGATTCCTTGTTGAGGCATGTTGTGACCATGAGGGAGATTACCAGCTCTTTGGCAACTGTCACAGTTACAGACAAACTCTCTAGAATCCTTGAAGAGGGTGGGCCAGTAGAAGCTACTTTGGAGAACCTGGCTGGCTGTCCGCTCACCTCCAAAGTGTCCTCCACAGTCTGAGCCATGGCAATGCCATAAGATTTTCTATGGCTCTTCTCCGGACACACAGCATCGGATTATTCCATCCGAGTATCACTTAAAGAGATATGGTTCATCCCACAAGTATTGCATCATGCATGAGTTTCCGGACTTGCTGCCTGTTAAACTCCTTGGGAATAAAGCTTACAGCCTTGTAATTTGCAATGTCTGCAAACCAAGGTGCTGTCCGGATGGCAAAGAGTTGCTTATCTGGAAAGGTTTCCTAGACAAGTGGTCAGCCACTTGATTTTCTGTGCCCTTTTAATCTCTAATTTCTATATCAAACTCTTGCAGGAGCAATACCCATCTTATAAGTATGGGCTTAGAATTCTGCTTGTTGAGTAGATACGTTAGAGTAGCATGGTCAGTGTAGATAATGACCTTGGATCCTACTAGGTAAGATCTGAACTTGTCAATGGCATAAATCACTGCAAGTAATTCATTTTCTATTGTGGTGTAGTTTTTATGTGCGTCATTTAGGATACGACTGGCATAATAAATGACGTACAGAAGCTCGTCATGTCTCAGTTCCAGAACTGTGCCAATGGCATGGTCACTGGCTTCACACATCAATTCAAATGGTAAGTCCCAGTTGGGTGCAGAGATGATAAGAGCAGTGACAAGCTTGGCTTTCAGGGTTTCAAAGGCATGCAGACATTTTTGGTCCAAGACAAATGGAACATCAATGGCCAAGAGATTATACAGGGGTTTTGCAAGTACTCTAGACAAATGGAACATCAATGGCCAAGAGATTATACAGGGGGTTTGAATAGGTTTTGTGTTTGTCTCTTGGCATTGATGCGAGCAAAACCGTCGGTTAAGAATTCCTTCTCGGTAAAGGAAAGATAACCACGATGCAAGTATAGCTCTCAACCAACAAGTAATGCCCGATCAAAGTTTACAATTTCTAATTAAATCGAAAGTAGTTAAACCTTGGGTCATTCTTCCCTAGGATACAATTGAGATGTCCCACTTTTGGTTGTTAGAACAAAGGAGTTTTAAACTCAAAGAACAAAAGATTAAAGGAACTTATGAAATAAAAGAACTAAACAATTATCAAAATTGGAGATTGATGCAAGCGAAAAGGAAACAAGATCAAAACTAGTGATAATACTATAAATGCATAAAAAGATCCTTGACTTGGGAATGAGGATCCAAGGAATCCTATCATTGTCATAACAACAACTATGGTAATTATCATGAGTTAGTCTCGGTTAGTTAACTCCAAACATCGAGGAGTAAGTCAAGCAAGCATAATTGGCCTTAATCTATAGGTCCTAACCAACTTACCAAACTAGTCGATAAAAGGCTAGCTTTAATGGAAACAAGAGTCAACTAACTCCCCATGAATTACCACTAAATGTCAGACATTATGACTCTACTACCCTAGGAACTCAAACCCCAAGCCAAGGTGGGAAAATCTATTCAAAATCTAGAGTTGGCATTTTCAAAAACACCTCGTGTGAATAACACCAAAACATGAGAAATTGAAAGGAAAATTAGAAAACTATAACCAACTATCAACAAAACCAAACATAAACAAGCAATCAAGCATAAAGGAAGCATAAAACAGTAAATTCATCAATTAAAACTTCAAGAACTCAAAATTGGAAATATAGACAAAGCACTTGAACCAAGAGAATGAAAGTAAAGACAATGTAATTAAATAGGATATCAAGAGTACTTACAAAAGAGTTTATCAACATCTAAAATTTAAGCTTGCTATAAAATTCTACATGGAAACTACATAAACCCTAAGAGAGCTCTCTACTCTACACTACTCCTACTCCTAATACTATGAAATTAAACTATCTAAGTAAGCTAAAGCCTAATGCCTTCAAATGTGTTGATATCCTCTTTATATAGCCCTTCATTTCAGCCTTCTAGCCTTCCAAAATGTGCCAAGAGGCCTCAAAATTCGTGCAGCACATGTTTCATTAAGAAAATCACTTGTAGGGACCTGTGCGAATGCACAGATGTGTGCATCCACACACTTGGCTGAGTGTTGACATGTGTGTACGCACACATGGAAATTCTTTCTTGTGCGCACGCATAGATACTCGTGCACACGCACACTTGTCCGTGTGTGCTTTTCCTTGTTTTCTTCATGTGTTCTCTCTTGTACATGCTTTCTTCCACTTTTGGCTATCCCTTGCCTCTATGACCTGAAATCACTCAACAAACATGTCATGGAATCAAATGGAATATGAGTGGAATTAAATTTCTCATTTCAAGCATAAAATTGCATGTTTTCATATTTAAGTCCAAATTAGGGGCAAAACACAAAAGTATGCTATTTTGGTGCTTAAGTGTGAGTTTATGTGCTAGAATCCATCCAAATCGAGTCAAAATATACCATCAAATATGGACTCATCAATTCCCCCACACTTAAACGATAGCATGTCCTCATGCTAAACTAACAAGGAAAATGATCAAAGGGGGTAATCAACTTATTAAATGCAACTACCTATATGCATACAAGTATGTATATACTATCTATAGCTACATATCTATCTATACTATCTATAGTTTCCTATGAGATTGGTGAAAACAAACAATCAAATTCGCAAAGCAAGCATGGGCAAATAGGACTAAGCAAGAAAATAATCCAATGCAACCAAAATCTAAAGAATTGATACAACTTATCAAAATAAAGCAACTTGCAAGAATACATGATAAGAAGTATGGAGACAAAGAATTGAGTAATTAAACTCTCACTAGGTGTGTATACACTCTAATCACTCGGTGTCTAAGGGTTTAATCACTCAAGTCTCATTCTAATCATGCTTTCAAGGATTTGCTTTTCATCTAACAATCAACAAAAAAGTGATGCATGAATGCAATTATCATGAGGACTTTATATGGTTGTAATGGGGTTTGAATAAAGGTGGAATAGATATGGCTAAATGGACTAAAATGATTGAATCCTTGATTAATTTAAGTATCCAGCCCAACCTATATCAACCAAATCAAAACAAAATGCAATCTTAAACTTCCATCATTTCTTTTTCACCAAATCTCATGCATGCTTTTCACAAAAACATCACATATGCATTCTATTATTTCTTTCTTTTCTCTTTGGTGTACTTTCATCCATTTTTATTGATGAAGGTTTTGTATATTTTTTATTTTTCTTTTAAAGATAAATGCATATGGTTTAGTAGTTCATACATGAGTGTTCCCATTTTCCAAAATTTTCAATGAGATACCCAAATTAAACATTTTCCTTCAGTACCAATGTTTTCAAAATTTCCCCACACTTAAATGAAACACACTCTTTAACCTAAGCTAATCAAGGATACAATCCAAGGTAAATCATGGTTTTTCACATAAGGTTATGATGTGCTAATATCAAGAACAATGGGGTAAATAAAGCTCAAAGGGGGTTAACAATGGTAGATGCACAGGGTAGGCTATATGGGCAAAGTAAGCTTTTAATCAAAGATGGCCTCAATCATGCCCAATGCAATTTAAAACATCAATCATTGGAAATAAAGATTCAAGCAAAACCCAGATTACAATTATAGAAGAGATATAACACACAATGAACAAAATTAGTGGCTAAGATGTGTAACCACTCTTTAAAGTTCAAAACTCACAAGGTATTTGTTCTTTACTCTTCTATGTTCCATAAAAATCATTCAAGCAAGTTTAAAAATAATTTTCCAAATCAATTCAATAGAACCCCTAAAGATAAAATCCTTGGAAATTGATGCATGAAAACTTGTCTCTCAACAAATTTCCCTTCGGCAAGTATACCGAATTGTCGTCAAGTAAAACTCACAATAGAGTGAGGTCGAATCCCACAAGGATTGATTGGTCAAGAAACTTTAGTTAGAAGAATATACTAGTTGAGCTAAACAAAATTTAGATTGGGAACTTGCAGAAATTTAAATGACTGGAAAGTAAATAACAGAAATTAAAGTGCAGAATCTTAAATGGAGATTTGGGGTAATGAGCATGAAAATAAATGGCAGAAAGTAAAGAGAATGGATAAGATCAGAAATGGGGTAATCATTGGGTTCAGGAGATGTTGCATTCTCCGGATCAATTTCATTCTCATCTCTTCCGCAATCAATGCATTCATTGATCTCCTTGGCAATCTTAAGTGACTGGATCCCAATTCCTTGGCAATCCAATCTCTCTAAGCTTGAACAATTGCCCAATTCCTTGATTTAATTTCTCATGGGAAGACATGAAGTGTGGTCAGTGATTATACCACATGTATTTCCAAATCAAAGTATTGGGAGGATTACATGTCACTATATCCGCCCAAACCCCAATTTGGTCCAACATGAGAAAGCATTTGTAGCATGATCTCCTCATCCCTTTTCCAAGGCTCAAAGGAGATTTGATTATGGAGAGTTTTGATGCCAGGGCATTTTGGCCAGTTTCACTGACATTTTCTTTACTGTTTTTAGGTGTTTTCATGCATTTTCTTAGGAAATAAGTTAGTTTTGGGCAGATATTCACTCAGACCTTGATTCAAGCATACATTGTGCATTTTACATTATTTCATGAGGATTTTGCATGATTTTAATGACAAAATTTTATATTGCATTACCCATGACGTGGACTAGAACTTTGATGCACTCTATTGCTTGATTTCAAGACCAAAGGAAGCAAGGAATGGGAGGTAACTTGCAAAGTTAAGGAGAAAAGTGATTGCCAAAAACACTCTCAAAAGTCATCAATGCCCACGTTAAAGAGTCACGTTAACTAAGTTAACGTGAACTATAACGTGGAGAAGAGAAGTTGAGCCAACGTTAGTGACACTTAACATTGTCACTAACGTTGGCAATTGCTCACAAATAGCTACGTTAGATGCCACGTTAACCTAGTTAATGTGGCCTCTAACGTTAAAGAGGGAAGAGATGCCAACGTTAGTGACACTCAACATTGTCACTAACATTGGCCTAAGGTGCAAAAAGCCACGTTAATTCCCACGTTAACCTGGTTAACGTGGGAGCTAACGTAAGAGATGGAGAGTTGTCGACAACGTTAGTGACACTCAACATTGTCACTAACGTTGGAGCAACCACACAACCCCCAAGAGCCACGTTAACCTTCACGTTAACTTGGTTAACGTGGAAGCTAACGGTGAGGAATGAAGAATGAGCCAACATTAGTGACACTCAACATTGTCACTAACGTTGGGATGGCTAAGAATGGCCAAGTTAGAAGCCACGTTAACCCAGTTAACGTGGACTCTAACGTGAGACCTAGGGGCACACTTGAACGTTAGTGACAATGTTGAGTGTCACTAACGTTCTCGAAGGTTGGCAAAAGTCACGTTAGAAGCCACGTTAACCTAGTTAACGTGAGCTTTAACGTGAAGCAAGAAGGGGCACACTTGAACGTTAGTGACAATGTTGAGTGTCACTAACGTTCTCGAAGGCTAGCAAGGCAAAGTTAAAATCCACGTTAACCCAGTTAACGTGGGCTCTAACGTGAGGCAAAGGGGTGCATGGCAACATTAGTGACAATGTTAAGTGTCACTAACGTTCTCGAACTTGTATTTTCACTAAATGTTAAACACCCCTAACGTCTTGAGCTAAAGTCTTTGCCCACTTCACACTTTCTCTCTGCAAGTAAGCCAAGCCCAATTGAAGAAAGGAATTGCTTCAAGCTCAAAGATCCAGAGGCCCAAGACTTGAAGAGCTAACTAGAAGCTGAGAAGAGTAGTATATATAGGAGTAGTTTTGAAATAGAGAGGAGCTTTTGGGGGGAGGAGCTAGGAAAGAGAACTACTCTTTGTATTTACTTTCTTTGCAATTCTAGCTTTATCATGTATTCTCCATCTTTGATTTTGATTTCTAGAGCTATGAACAACTAAACCCCTTTCATTGGGTTAGGGAGCTCTGTTGTAATTTGATGGATCAATACTAATTTTCTTATTCTTCTTCTATCTTTCCTTTTGATTTTACTTGAAAGCCTTCGATCTTCATCCAATTGGATAGTGATCTTGGAAAAGAAGCTATTCAAACATGGATCTCTTCGGATCCTTGAAAGAGGAATGAAGAGATTAGCTAGAAATGCTTTCTCATGCTGGACCAAATTGAGTGTGGATGGGTATGTGGCTATAACCATCTAAGCATTTGATTTGGGAAGTGCATGTGATATAATCAGTGACCACACTTCATCTCTTCTCATGAGCAATTGACCAAGGAATTGGCTATTGATCAAGATTTGAGAGATTGAATTGCAAGAAATTGTGATTCAATCACTTAAGATTGCCAAGGAGATCAATGAGTGCATTGATTGAGGAAGAAATGAAAATGAAATTGATCCGGAGAATGCAACATATCCTAAGCCCAATGAACTCCCCATTTCTGATCTTACCCATTCTCTTTATTTTCTGCAATTTACTTTTATGAGCAATTCCCCCATTCCCATTTACAATTCTGCTATTTACTTTCAGTCATTTACTTTCTTGCCATTTTAATTTCTGCAATTATCAACTCTATTCATGGATTCGCTCAACTAGATCATTCCTCTAATTAAAGTTGCTTGATCAATCAATCCCTATGGGATTCGACCTCACTCTATTGTGAGTTTTTACTTGACGACAAATTTGGTACACTTGCCGAATGGGAATTTGTTGAGAGACAAGTTTTACCCCGATCAAGTTTATGGCGCCGTTGCCGGGGATTGATTGTGCATCGACAATGATTACATTAGAGGATCACTAGATTGAGCATTTGTATTTTGTTTTATTTAATTTTCTGTTTGGTTAATTTGCTTTCCGTCTTAGTTTAATTCTTCCCCTCCCCTGTTTCTTAGTTTTTCTTTGCTATTTACAATTCAGTTCACTAACCCATTAACTGTTTGATATATTGCATCACTGACACTAACAAGTAATTCTAACAAGATACTTTCTGCATTGCTTTTCTTGCTTGTACTCTGTTGGTTGTATGACAGGGAGAAGAAGCGGAGCTTCAACTTCCTTTGATTCTGAACCTGAGAGAACCTTCTTAAGATTAAGAAGGGAGGCAAAAGAAGAACGTGTAGTGGGTGCTGAAGAAGAGGAGGAACACTGTGAAGAATACTTTGAAACAACCATGGAAGACCATCGTGAGGAAGAGGTGCACAACCATGGTGGAGGAGGTAGAGCAAATCCTGGTGGGGAAGATAGAAGAGTCTTGGGCTCTTACATTAACCCAAACCCAGGGAACTGCGGAAGTAGCATCCAAAAACCAACCATCAATGCCAACAACTTTGAACTAAAGCCACAGCTCATCACCCTTGTTCAGAACAATTGCTCGTTCGGAGGAGGTGTCCTAGAAGACCCCAACCAACACTTAAACACCTTCCTGAGAATATGTGACACAGTGAATTCCAATGGCGTTCAACCTGACGCCTATAGACTGTTGTTGTTCCCATTCTCTCTCAGAGACAAGGCAACCAAGTTGTTGGAGTCTTTTCCAAAGGAGAGCTTGACAACTTGGGATGATGTTATGAACAAATTCTTAGCAAGATTTTACCCCCCTCAACGAGTCAATCGGCTGAGAGCTGAGGTCCAAACTTTCAGGCAACAAGATGGTGAGACTCTATATGAAGCATGGGAGAGGTTTAAAGACCTAACAAGGAGATGTCCATCTGATATGTTCAATGAATGGGTGCAGCTGCACATCTTCTATGAAGGACTGTCATATGAATCAAAGAAGGCCGTAGACCATTCATCCGGAGGTTCTTTGAACAAGAAGAAGACCATTGAGGAAGCCATAGATATCGTTGAAACTGTAGCTGAGAATGACTACTTCTATGCTTCCGAAAGAGGGAACACTAGAGGGGTAATGGAGCTGAACAATGTAGATGCTCTGCTGGCTTAAAATAAGCTCATCACCAAGCAGCTAGCTGACCTCACCAAGAAGATGGAGAGAAGTCAAGTAGCAGCGATCACCACTTCAACTCAAGAGGAAGCAAGTGAAGGCAGCAACAAAGGCTCATCAAAAAAGGAAGCCACCAAGAGTAAGAAAACAGCACCAGGGACAAAGAAGAAGGTACCAAGGGGGTGGCGGAACAAGAAGATCCCTAAGGAAGATTTCGCTCCAGGGGATAAAGTAGTCTCAGCCTATTTCACAGATATCCCCCCTAATCTCCCTACTGTACCATCTCAGTTACCTAAGGTCTTCACCATCAACAGAGTTCTCTCTTTGGAGCATGTAGAGATCATTGATACAACCAATGGATACAAGTCCATTGCCAGAGGAGAAGACTTCAAGCATTACCAACCACCATAATAAGGGGGTAACGTCAAGCTAGTGACGCTAAAGAAGCGCTTCATGGGAGGCAACCCATGTTTTACATGCTTTCAGAAGTTAGCGAATAAGTCAATATTCATGAATTCCATCCAAAACTTGACAAATACGTGTGAAATTTTTATATGCAGAATATAGTGAAGAACAAGTTTGGTGTTCGAAGCATTATTCTTAAAGCTTTGAACACAACTTTTCATCACAGTGCTCCAAACTAAGTTTGGTGTCACCCTATGGTGCCACCAATGTGCGTCTGAAGAAACACAGTTAGTTAGTTAGTTAAAATTTAGGAATAAACAAGTTCTTTTATTATTCTAGCCGTAAAGGTTGAAGCAATTTTGTCTTTTATAAAGGTAGTTCTTACTGTTCTTATTTCATCATTATAGGGAAAAGAAAGGAGCATTGAGGAGATTGATAGGACAGGTTCAGCACTTTATGAAGAGATACACACACGTGACTCAAGGAAGAATGCATTGGAAAATGTTGCCAGGCAACATGAAAGAAAGAGGAACCTTGATGACCGAACCAATAACAACAATAAAGTGGTGATCCTTGTCCTTTAGCATGCATAACCCCAACCGTCCATCGAGCAACAAGTTCATCAATCCACACCATCCATTCACTTACAAACTTCCTGTATAAGTAGCCCTTGATCCGTACCCATTCTTAACTTTCATCACACACTCTTCATAGATATCCATTTAGAAACTCAGCACTTCTTACCTCATTACAAACGTTCCCTCCCCCTCACTCTCTTCATTGCCATAAAACCCTAAACAACCAGAAGTCTCCACAACCTTACCACCTTCTGATGACAAGTCATCATATACCCATTTTTCAAGCTAATTTCACTTGTTTTGTTAGTCTTTATGCACTTTCTTGCTTCTTAAGTAAGTGATTTGGAGTGAAAATGCACAACTTCTTTAAATCAAGCAACCACCATGAAATTAATGTTAATCCATGAGGTTTAAGCTAATTTTAATTGAATTTTAATTGATTTATAAGCCTCTTGAATTTAGTGATACTTTGAGTGGTTGTTTTGGTTTATTGTAGGTGAAGAAAAGGAAAAAAGGAAAAAGCGTAGCCTAAGGAAGTGTGGCCCAAGGAAAAGAAAGTGTGGTCAAAGAGAGAAGAAGTGTGGCGCACAACATGAGGAGAGGCAAACATTGCCCTCCACAAGGGCACACTGCCCTCTAGGAGGGCAACATAAGAGAACCAAGCATGAAAGGCAACTCTGCCCTGCCCACTACAAGGGCAGAGCACAAATCTGTGCCTTGGAATCAAGAGGAACAAAACCTTGCCCTGCCCTCCACAAGGGCAGTATCGGGCTCACCAAGGGAGAAATTCAAAGAAAATTGTCTCCAAATGCTTGCCACAAGAGTTGAACACGGGACCATGAGGAAGCTAGGCACTAAGGTCCTCTACCGTGCCAAGAAGCCAAGGAAAATGAATGAGCGTGTGCTTCGGCCAAGATTCGAACCTGGGACATCAAAGTGAAAACACTGCCCTGCCCTCCGCGAGGGCAGGGCAGCATTTTGTTGGTGCATGGATCTGGCGCACCAAGGCTCAAATCTGGCGCACCAAGGCTCAATTCTGGCGCACCATCACAATCCTGGCAGCACCAATTTTTCCTGCCCTGCCCTCCGCGAGGGCAGGGCAGCATTCTGCGCACCAAGGCACGTTCCTGGCAGCACCAGCGCGCACCACATTCGTTCCTGGCAGCACCAATTTTTCCTGCCCTGCCCTCGGCGCGGGCAAGGCAGCGTTTTGCGCACCAACATGCACCAGGCTGCACCAAAGCCGCACCAACATGCACCAAATCCTGCCCTGCCCTCCACAAGGGCAGGGCAGCCTCCTGGGAGCTACCATTTTGGGCCGAAAAATTCAATTAAAATTCCAATTAAATTATTTTCTTCACCAAATCAAAAGCCCATCCAAATCCCAAAATCCAAGAATAGAAAGTGTATAAATAGGAGCTAGTTTGATGTAATTAGACCCTTTTACCACTTACCTTTTGCTTTGCTTTTGAATTTTGCACTTTCTTTGAGCTTTGAATTTTATTTTTGCACTTGGGAACTTCTCTTGGTGACTTCACTGAGATTTCAAAGAATTAGGGAGGAGAATTGATCTCTCTTCTTCCTCGTTCTTGCTTGAGTCTTTTTAATTTCCTTGTTTTGAGTTTTGGGTGTGAAGAATTGAGGAAATTCTGTCTCAATCTCCATTCAAAATCTCTTTAATTCCTTTTCTACATAATTAAGTTGAATTTCAGTTTCTTTACCTCTTCTTCTTCAATTTCTTGTCAATTGCTTTGAGAGCTTGGATCTAGGAAGGTAATTGAGATCTAGGCTCTGCTACCTAGTCTCTTGAACCCTGAGATCCCAATTTACTTTTGGTTCTTCTGTGAACCCTGCTGCACTTTAATTTCATTTTCTGTTTGACTTTCAGTTTATTCCAATTCATCTTCTACTTTTTTAATTGTTGCAATTTACGTTCTCTTTGTTTAGATTCTGCAATCCCAGTCCTCAAATCCCTTTTACATTCAAGCAATTTACATTCCTTGCCATTTAAGTTACTGTAATTTACATTCCTTGCAATTTAAGTTTCAGTCATTTAATTTCTTGTTCTTTAAGATTCAGTCTATTTTACTTTCCTGTTCTTTAATTTACTGCAATTTCCCCTCTCCCTTTACATTTCAAGCAATTTAGCTTCTGTTAAATACAACCCACTCAACCAACATTTGATTCGCTTGACTAAATCAACCACTAAACTAAAATTGCTCAATCCTTCAATCCTTGTGGGATCGACCTCACTCATGTGAGTTATTATTACTTGATGCGACCCGGTACACTTGCCGGTGAGTTTTGTGTTGGATCGTTTTCCACACATCACCTTCACATAAGAATTATCATTCATGGCATCCTCAAGTGCCAAGAGAAGGAAGGGAAAGGAACCCATGGAGGAGCACCCGTATGATGAGAAGAGGTTTAGAAGCTTGCATCATGCATTGGAATACGAGTGGATGGTTAGTAAGGAAATCATCTATGAGTTGGGATTTCAATTTGGGAAGAGTGAGTGCCCGGAAATCTCAGAGAAGGTAGAAAGGAGAAGATGGGAGCTCCTCACTGACCCGGTCACTAAGGTGAATGCAAACCTCATAAGAGAATTTTATGCAAATGCAGTCCGGTATGATAAGAAAGATGAGTCGTATATAAGCTGTGAGAGGAAAGATGGTGGATTTTGGTCCCATGAGTGTAATGAGGGCATTGAAGCTACGGTCTATACCATTTGAAGAAGAAAGTTATCACTCAAGGATGGACAACAACCCCAATTATGACCAGATCCTGCGAGACCTTTGTGTACCCGGAGCTGACTGGGAAAGGGGCGCGGGAAATAAGCCAAAATTCATCAAGAGAACAGATCTCACTTTTGAAGCCAAAGGGTGGTTTGAGCTAGTAAGGAGGTCTATCCTCCCAGCTGCAAACAACTCGAAGGTGAATCTGGAAATGGCAACAATGGTGCATTGCATACTCAAGGGAGGAGAAATCAAGGTTCATGAAATCATAGCTCAAGGCATTAGAAAGATGGCAGAGAAAAGTGACGCAAGAGGGACGTTAGGTTACCCCAGCACTATTTACTGACTATGCAAGAAAGCTGGGGTGGAGTTTGAGGATGAGGATCCTGTATGGATAAAGGAAGGCATTCCAATAACAGTTTGAAGGATGAATGCTGCAGCATCCCCCATACCTCAAAAGAAGCAAAGAAAGAGTACAGGCCCTCAAGGAGTGGAAGGACAAGCCCCAGAGGGGCAAGCACCACAGACCTTGGACATGCATCAACTACAGGAAGCCCTTGATGGCTTGTCTAGACAGTACTTGGAAGGCCAAGATGCGCAGAAAGAGCTACAACTACAGATGATGAGGCAGCAAGAGGAAGCACTATCAAGATGGATAACTCAACAAGGAGAGTGGCAAAGGCAGATGATAGAACAGCAACAAAGTCAAGGGCAACAATGGGAGAAACATTCAATAGGATGGAGCAAAGGCAAAATGAGCAACAAGAGTCCATCCAGAGGCTAATCAACATCCAAGCACATCAAGGGGCACATATACATGAGATGCATCGAAGGCAGATAGAACACACAGAACTACTAGACGAGCAAAGGGCATTTGCAAAAGGTGTTTACATGAGCGAGACAGGACATCACATAAACACTCAAGCCAGGCTCGGGTACCTAGTAGAACAGCTGCCTATATTACACCCAGGAATCGCAAGGTATGAAGAAGTGAGGGATGAATTAGCACGAGAAGAGAGACAAAGGGTGGAAGAGAGCCATGAATCAGTGAGGAAGGCACTTGCGGATTGGAAGCAAGCAAGATTGGCACGGCTGCAAGGAAGTGCAAGAGGACACAAGGAGGACCAGCAAGGAAAAGAGCAAGGACGGCCACAAAAGTAAAAGGTGGTGGAGTTCCTTCGTTACTCCATTTCTTTTTCTATGCTTTAAATAAGGAAGATCTTGTGTGGAATAGAACATGCTTCCATGTTAGTTTGAACATTTTCAATTCTGCATCTTAATGCTCTTAATGCTTAGGTCCATGAACTCTGGTTTAAGTGTCACTGCTTCTTTCCCTTATTTACTTGTAAGCTTGTCTATTTGTATGAAGAAGAGAATGTCTATGTTTACAAAAGACCAGAAAGGAGTTCATAATGTGGAAGTGCATTCATGAATCTTTGGGGGTAGTCATAAGTTAGCTAAGTTGGTTCAACCACAAGGTTAGGATGACAACTATCTATCATGAATGCTTTACTTTTGATATACCCATGAGACTAAGATAACAACAAGATCCTAATAAGAGAAAAGGGAAAGAACAAGGGAAGTGAAAAACAAAAGAAAAAGTGTAAGCAATAAGGCTAGGCACCAATGGTTTACCCTAAGACATGTGTCTGTGGTGCTCCTGTGTGAGGGATCTACTTGGATGAATAAGCTCTTTAGGGTGCTTCATCACCTGGTAACTTGGGTTAACTAACCCGGGATTATCAGCTGAAAATCCACTATCAAGAGTAACCCTCACCACAAAGCATTTAGTAACCCAAAGAGGTGCTGGACACCAAGGTCTGAAGGAAAGAAAATAAATAAACTATATGCCTGTGGTGTGTATGTATGGGGGAGAGACTTGAGTAAGTAAGTCCTTAGGGGTGCTTCAACACCTAGCACCTTGAACCAATTGGTTCGGGAGTGTTGGCTGAAAGCTTATCCTAAAGAGTTGCCCCCTTACAAAACACTTAGCCTGAAAACACAAATAAGCCCTTGAAATAACAACAAAAGGATCAATAAATAAAGATCTCATGGGATATAACAAAGTGAGTATTTTAGGAGATGATAAAGGTCTTAAAGCCAGTAGTGGGATGAACCTAAGTTGCTATGCATGAAACCACCATAAAATCAGTAATATGACTTCCACAAGAATGAGTCATTTCTCTGGAGATTCCATTCATCATTCTCTTGTTCCAGTACTTGCTTAGGGACAAGCAAGCTTTAATTTTGGTGTTGTGATGCCAGGGCATTTTGGCCAGTTTCACTGACCTTTTCTTTACTGTTTTTAGGTGTTTTCATGCATTTTCTTAGGAAATTAGTTAGTTTTGGGTAGATATTCACTCAGACCTTGATTCAAGCATACATTGTGCATTTTACATTATTTCATGAGGATTTTGCATGATTTTAATGACAAAATTGTATATTGCATTACCCATCACGTGGACTAGAACTTTGATGCACTCTATTGCTTGATTTCAGGACCAAAGGAAGCAAGGAATGGGAGGTAACTTGCAAAGTTAAGGAGAAAAGTGATTGCCAAAAACACTCTCAAAAGCCATCAATGCCCACGTTAAAGAGTCACGTTAACTAAGTTAACGTGAACTCTAACGTGGAGAAGAGAAGTTGAGCCAACGTTAGTGACACTTAACATTGTCACTAACGTTGGCAATTGCTCACAAATAGCCACGTTAGAAGCCACGTTAACCTAGTTAACGTGGCCTCTAACGTTAAAGGGGGAAGAGAAGCCAACGTTAGTGACACTCAACATTGTCACTAACGTTGGCCTAAGGTGCAAAAAGCCACGTTAACTCCCACGTTAACCTAGTTAACGTGGGAGATAACGTAAGAGATGGAGAGTTGTCGACAACGTTAGTGACACTCAACATTGTCACTAACGTTGGAGCAACCACACAACCCCCAAGAGCCACGTTAACCTTCACGTTAACTTGGTTAACGTGGAAGCTAACGATGAGGAATGAAGAATGAGCCAACGTTAGTGACACTCAACATTTTCACTAACGTTGGGATGGCTAAGAATGGCCACGTTAGAAACCACGTTAACCCAGTTAACGTGGACTCTAACGTGAGACCTAGGGGCACACTTGAACGTTAGTGACAATATTGAGTGTCACTAACGTTCTCGAAGGTTGGCAAAAGCCACGTTAGAAGCCACGTTAACCTAGTTAACGTGAGCTTTAACGTGAAGCAAGAAGGGGCACACTTGAACGTTAGTGACAATGTTGAGTGTCACTAACGTTCTCGAAGGCTAGCAAGGCAAAGTTAAAAGCCACGTTAACCCAGTTAACGTGGGCTCTAACGTGAGGCAAAGGGGTGCATGGCAACGTTAGTGACAATGTTAAGTGTCACTAACGTTCTCGAACTTGTATTTTCACTTAATGTTAAACACCCCTAACGTCTTGAGCTAAAGTCTCTGCCCACTTCACACTTTCTCTCTGCAAGTAAGCCAAGCCCAATTGAAGAAAGGAACTGCTTCAAGCTCAAAGATCCAGAGGCCCAAGACTTGAAGAGCTAACTAGAAGCTGAGAAGAGTAGTATATATAGGAGTAGTTTTGAAATAGAGAGGAGCTTTTGGGGGGAGGAGCTAGGAAAGAGAACTACTCTTTGTATTTACTTTCTTTGCAATTCTAGATTTATCATGTATTCTCCATCTTTGATTTTGATTTCTAGAGCTATGAACAACTAAACCCCTTTCATTGGGTTAGGGAGCTCTGTTGTAATTTGATGGATCAATACTAATTTTCTTATTCTTCTTCTATCTTTCCTTTTGATTTTACTTGAAAGCCTTCGATCTTCATCCAATTGGATAGTGATCTTGGAAAAGAAGCTATTCAAACATGGATCTCTTCGGATCCTTGAAAGAGGAATGAAGAGATTAGCTAGAAATGCTTTCTCATGCTGGACCAAATTGAGTGTGGATGGGTATGTGGCTATAACCCTCTAAGCATTTGATTTGGGAAGTGCATGTGGTATAATCAGTGACCACACTTCATCTCTTCTCATGAGCAATTGACCAAGAAATTGGCTATTGATCAAGATTTGAGAGATTGAATTGCAAGAAATTGTGATTCAATCACTTAAGATTGCCAAGGAGATCAATGAGTGCATTGATTGAGGAAGAGATGAAAATGAAATTGATCCGGAGAATGCAACATCTCCTAAGCCCAATGAACTCCCCATTTCTGATCTTACCCATTCTCTTTATTTTCTGCAATTTACTTTTATGAGCAATTCCCCCATTCCCATTTACAATTCTGCTATTTACTTTCAGTCATTTACTTTCCTGCCATTTTAATTTCTGTAATTATCAACTCTATTCATGGATTCGCTCAACTAGATCATTCCTCTAATTAAAGTTGTTTGATCAATCAATCCCTGTGGGATTCGACCTCACTCTATTGTGAGCTTTTACTTGACGACAAATTCGGTACACTTGCCGAATGGGAATTTGTTGAGAGACAAGTTTTACCCCGATCAAGTTTCTTTTCCAAGACAACTAACCAATGGAATTAAGATCGAAAGCTTTCTAGTAAGATCAAGAGAAAAGAAAGAAGAAGAAGAATGAAAACTATAATTGATCTATCAAATTACAACAGAGCTCCCTAACCCAATGAAAGGGGTTTAGTTGTTCATAGCTCCAGAAATGAAAACTGGCAGAAAAGAAGAATCCATGCTAAAAGTGCAGAAAAGTAAATATACAGAGAGTAATTCCCAAAAGTGTTGAGCTTCTCTATAGTTCAAAACTACTCCTATATATACTACTCCTCTTGATCTTCTAGTGAGTTCTTCAAGTCTTGGATGTGGGCTCTGGATCTTGAGTTGAAGCAGTTCTCATCTTTAGTGGGCCCAGCTTGCAGAGAAATATGAATTAGGCTTGGGCATTTAGTGAGATTAACGTTGAGTGCCATTGTGGGTTCGAGAATGTTAGTGGCATTCACTTTTTCCACTAACGTTCCACCCTCATGTACCCACGTTAACTCTAACGTTAGTGGTCTTAATGTGACCACTAACGTTGCCTTCTCAATTTTTGGCCAACATTATTGGGACTCACTTTTCCCAATAACGTTGGCTTATACCCCTTCGCGAACGTTATTGGGAATCACTTTTCCCATTAACGTTGCATGGTGCCTTTTATTCCTACGTTAGAGTTCATGTTAGTGTAGCTAACGTGACTCTTAACATGGGTGTGTCTCACCTTCGAGAGCGTTAGTGACACTCACCTTTGTCACTAATGCTCCAAATGCCCAAATTCTCTACGTTAGAACTCACATTAACTAAGTTAACGTGGCTCTTAACGTAGTAGTGATGCCATCTTCCAACGTTAGTGACAAAAGTGAGTGTCACTAATGTTGGCTCTTTGATCTCAACTCCACGTTAACTTTCACGTTAATGGTCTTAACGTGAAAGTTAACATAGGTAATGCTAGTTGGTCCAACGTTAGTGACAAAAGTGAGTGTCACTAGCGTTGGCTTTTGTTTTCCTCTTCCACGTTAGAGTTCACGTTAAATAAGTTAACGTGACTCTTAACGTGGATCATTGCCAAGTTTTCCAACGTTAGTGGTGTTCATGTTTTCTCTTAACGTTGGAGTTCTCTTTTGCTTCTACGTTAACTACCACGTTAACTTAGTTAACGTGGCAAGTAACGTGAGCTATAGATGGCTTCGCAGGAGTTATTGGTGATAACTTTTCTCATTAACGTTGCAAGCTTTTTACCATCCCACGTTAGTTTTTACGTTAACTAGGTTAACGTGAATACTAACGTGGTTCTTCCTTGCTTCCTTTACCCTGAAATCAAGCAATTAAAGTGTATCAAAGCTCTAGCCAAAGTCATGGGATTATGTATCATCAATTTATCATGCAATTCTAGCAAAATTCTCATGAAATCATGCAAAGTTCACAATAGTTGCTTGAATCAAGGTGTAAGTGTAATTTCATCCAAAACTTACCTTATTCAATAAGAAAATGCATGAAACTACCCTAAAATAGTAAAGAAAAAGTCAGTGAAACTGGCCTAGATGCCCTGGCATCACAACACCAAACTTAAAGCTTGCTTGTCCCTAAGCAAGTACTGAAGCATAAGAAGAATGAAATGAAAGAACAAGAAGATAAAATAGAAGTAGAATTCCTGGTTTTTGGGGTTTCATGCATAGCAATTTAGGTTCCTCCTCTTTAGGTTTCAAGCCTTTATCAACTCCTTGGTCACTTTCTTGATTGCAACCTTTGAGACTTCTTTCTTATTGATCCTTCCTTCTTTTTCAAAGTTTATTTTTCTTTTTGCTAAGTGCTTTGTAAGAGGGCGACTCTTTATGATAAGCTTTTAGCCAACACTCCCAAACCAGTTGGTTTAAGGTGCTAGGTGTTAAGACACCCCTAAGGACTTACTTCCTCAAGTTTCTTTCCCTCAAACATACACACCACAGGTACATGGTTTGTTATTATTCCTTTCTTGAGACCTTGGTGTCCAGCACCTCTTTGGGTTACTAAGTGTTCTATAGCAAAGGTTACTCTTGATAGTGGACTTTCAGCTGATAATCCTGGATTAGTTAATCCAAGTTACCAAGTGATAAAGCACCCCTAAGAGCTTATTCATCCAAGTATATCCCTTGTACATAAACACCACACACACATGCCTCAATTTTGAAACCCTTGGTGCCTAGCATTGTTTCTTATTGTGTTTCTTTCTTTTTCACTTTTATTGCTCTTTCTCTTTTCTTATTGGGATCTTATTGTTTAGTTAGTCTCAAAGGATGTGTCTCAAACATAGGACTTAGGATAGATAGTTGCTTTCTTTCCTTATTTGGTGAACCAACTTAGCTTACTAATTATCCTACCACAAACATTCAGAATGCACTTCACAAAATAACTCCACTCTTGTTCTTTTCATAATATTTTCTTTTTGATTAACTTAAAGAGACAAGCATACAAGTATGAAAGATGAAAGTGAACACTCAAGACATTAAGCTAGCACATTTAACCTAAGCAATGAAACTTAAATGCAGAATTGAAAGTCCTAAACTACTCATGGAAGCATGTTCTATTTCATACATGATTTTCCTTATTTAAAGCTTTGAAAAAGGGTAAACTAAGAGGGAACTTCACCACCTTTCACTTGTTGGCATGCTCATGTTCTTCTGCTTCCTTGCCCTCATTAAGTTTACTTTGTCCGCTTGTGCTTCCTGTCATCCGATTCATTCTGGCTATCTTCCAATCCTCTAGTGCCTTTCTTACTGTATCATGACTTTGTTCTACCCTTTCGCGCTCCACTCGTGCTAACTCATCCTTTACATCTTCATATTTTGTTATCCCAGGATGTAAAACAGGTAGTTGTCTGACTAGGTACCCAAGCCTGGCTTGGGTATTCACATGATACCCAGTCTCACTCATGTAGACTCCTTCCGAAAATGCTCTGTATTCATCGAAAAGATCTGCTTGTTCTCTCTGTTTCTGATGTATCTCATGGATGTGTGCTCCTTGATGTGCTTGGATGTTAGTTAGCCTTTGGATGGCTTCTTGTTGTTGATCTTGCTTCTGATTTAGGTTATGACAGGATTCACTCCATTGTCTCCTGTTCCGGGGGTTACCTGAAACGAGTAGCTCGGACGTCTTGGTGAGGCCCGAGGTGGGGGTCAGGGACCCGAGCTTGATATGTGGAGTGGTTGGTGGTTGTACCTGCAATGACACTCCGATGCTTAAGTTAGCATGGGTCCAAGCAGATATTGAGTAGAATTAGAGTATGAGTTATACCTGGGTGCTCCAGTGTATTTATAGTAGTTGGTCGTGATCTTCCCTGGATAAGATATTCTTATCTTATCTTATCTTTTGGGAGTTTTATCCCTATCTTTGTGGAACCGCCTTTCTTTAGGCCTTTTCGGCCTTTAGGTTTTGGGCTTCGTTCCTTCTGATGGGCCTTCTTAGCTTATTTGTCCGAGGTCCGACCTCAGGCGTGGGCCTTGGGACGAGGTCGGACCTTCTATGAACTTTCCGAGTTTGGGGAACTCGGTCAGGGTATGAACAGTGCCCCTGCCCGAGTTCGTCCTTTTTGGGAGGTCGAGCTCGGGCATAGTAGTTTTTTCAAAATTTGAAAACGGCCGTTTCAGCATTTATTGCTTTTTACCGTTTCTCCTCGATTTCCGTTCGGGCTCTGTGAAGGCATTATTTATTTGCCCCTTTCCTCATTTTCTTCGTTTATTCTGTTCCCTTTCCATTTTCTGAGTTTTTGCCACCTCTCCTTCGAGCGCCGCTCCTTCTTTGTTCTTCTTCTCCGATTCTTTCTGTGGGTTTTTCCGGGGTTTCCTCTGCGCCGCCGTTTTCGTTCTCCTTGCATCGGAGCTCGTCGTCTTCTTCCTTTCTTCCAGGTTTGTTCTCGTCTTCATTTTCTTTGCGCACATATGCTTCTGTTTCTTTTTCTTCTATGCCTGGGTTGCCCCGAAAAGAGGCGCCGCCATTGCTTTGGTTGTTTGTATGTGGGGGGGCTCTTTTCTCTTGGTATTTCGTTTTCGGGTTTCTGTATTTTCTTCTAAAAGAACTTGGTTTTCTCGCCTTGCTGAATGGGTTTTCGCTGTCTGCCTTTATGTGATTTTTGCCTTGCTTGTTGTATTCTTCTTTGTAGGCAAGATTTTTATGTCTCGAAAGGTTCTTCAGGCGATGTCGACCAAGATTCCGAGTGGTCTTGGTTGGGTAGATCCCGTTCCCCTAAGAGTTCCTTCTGTGGTAGATTCTGAGTATTTAGCTAGGTTCCGTAGGCAATGTAGCATATGTGAAGATAGAGAATCTGAGAGGGATTATGAGTTAGTAGCCCCGGATTCCGAGGAGCGAGTGTGCTTCCCGCCTTTAGATAGTTCCGAGAAGCTCTTCTTTTATGCTTATGACTGTTTCTTCTCTAAGCTGAATGTCCGACTTCCTTTTACCGACCTGGAGTCCGAGGTGTTGTGGTCTTGTAACCTCGCCCCTACGCAGCTCCATCCGAATTCTTGGGCGTTTTTAAAGCTGTTTCAACTTTTGTGTCAGTTTCTGGGTGTCTCTCCCTCTATTTCCCTTTTTTCCTATTTGTTTGTGTTGACGAAGCCGGGGTCGGGCGGAGGGAAGGTGTCTTGGGTCTCTTTTAGGGCTAACCAGGGGAGGAAGTTCTGTACCCTGTATGATGAGTCTTTTCACGATTTTAAGAACTTTTATTTCAAGGTCCGGGCTGTTGGAGACGTCCGACCTTTCTTTCTAGATGAGAGTGGGGAGCCTTCTTTTCCTCTTTGTTGGCAGGAGAATATAGTGTCTGCTAAGTATACTTTTGAGAGTCTAGATGAGGTGGAGCAGGCCTTTGTGGGTGTGGTGAGCAGTTTATGGGGTCGGGCGCCTCACTTGGACACGAAGAAAATGTTGGGAGATCCAAGCCTTCTCCGTTTCGAGTTAGGTAGTTCCCGACCTCTTTTGAGATTTATCTTTCTTAGTATTTGGGTTTTGTTTTGGTGGAATTTCTGTTGTGGTGATCTTTTTTCCTTTTTATTTCTGCAGAGATGTCTTCTCAGGCGGATTCCATGAAGTTTCTTCGTCGGACGAAGAAGTCGGTAGCTGCTCGAAATCTCGAGGCCGGGGATGCTTCTGCCCGATCTTCTCCGCAGAAGACTACTATAGGTGTTCAGACTCGGTCGAAGACTATTCCGACTCCCCAGTTCCGAGCTATAAGTCAGGATCCTCCGACCTCTGGGCCTACTACCTCTTCTCCTCCTCCGTTCTCGGGTCCTCCTCCCAAGAAGCAGAAGACCTCTCAAGAGCTTGCCGGTTTCAATGACAAGGACTTCGATGCTCTTGGTTGGATTGAGCAGCACATCCTCCCTCAGACTTTCATTTCTACTGATGATGTGTCTATGGAGCATCATTTTCAATATATGGCGCGGAGCTGTGTCCGGATGGCTAGTCTTCATGCCGCTATTGCCCAGGAGTTCAAGAAATCCCCCATTGGTGCGACCAGCTCCCGACTTGATAAGGCTCGTTCCGAGCTTGATAAGATTAGTCAACTGAAGGCTGCCCAGATTGCTGAGATGGAGGCCTCCTTGGAGAAAGAGAAAACTAAAGCTACTGCGGCTGTGGCGGCAGCGAAGACATCTGAGGAGATGGCGAAGGTGGCTACAGAGAATTATACCAAGCTATATGCTGAGCTTGTGGAGACGAAGGAGAAGTTGCAATCTGCTCGGGATGATTTTTACAAGCTAGAGGGTCACGTGGCTAAGGGTATGGATGCTATGTTTGAGAACTTGAAGGCTCAGGTCCGGGTTCTTGCTCCCGACCTGGATCTGAGCTTATTCAGTACGGATAACGTTGTCGTGGAGGGAAAGATTGTTCCTGCTCCTGCCGAGGATGAGGTTCCGATGTCCGACCCCGAAGTTCCTGCTGATAACCCGACTTCTCCTTTGGTCGGGGATGGATCTGGTGTGGGGGTTTCGAATCGGGAGGACGTTGCCGTCGATGCTGTCCCGATTTCTATGTTTGCTCCGCAGCCTTCTGTTGATGTGGAGTCCGGGAAGGACTTTGATCCTCTGTAATCTTTTTATTCTGGTTTTGTGCCCGGCCTGTGGGCTCTTTTGTCTTTTGGATGGTTTCTGTTGAACGCTTTGAACACCTTTTTGCTTTTAGCTACTTTTTAGTAACTTTTTAGCTTATTATGCGGTGTTTTTGTTCGCGTTTTGACCTTTTGTTTCCGCTTTTGTGCTTTTTAGTTGTTTTTGGATAACAACTTTTTAGCTAGCGTTTTGACTTTTTGTTTCGGCTTTTGTGCTTTTTAGTTGTTTTTGGATAACAACTTTTTAGCTAGCGTTTTGACTTTTTGTTTCCGCTTTTGTGCTTTTTAGTTGTTTTTGGATAACAACTTTTTAGCTAGCGTTTTGACTTTTTGTTTCCGCTTTCGTGCTTTTTAGTTGTTTTTCGGATAACAACTTTTTAGCTAGCGTTTTGAAACTTCCTTTGATTTCGTTCTTTTCGCTTTGTACTTTTTAGTTGCTTTTGTAAAGCAACTTTTTAGTAAGCGTTTTTCGAAATCTTGGTTCTTGCCGTTTTAAGGCTTCTTTCTTGGGTCCGAGCTTTTTCTCGGACATCGGGTGCTCGAGTACCTCCTTTTTGTTAGGTCCGACTTTGTCGTCGGTCGGCCCTTTTGAGTTATTTCTGTAATCTCTTTTTATTTGGCTTTTCGAGCCATTTCAGAGTTACTTTATAACTTTCCCTTTGTTGGGTCCGACTTCGTCATTTGGTCGGCCTTTTTAAGTTATTTTTGTAACCTCTTTTTATTTGGCTCTTCGAGCCGTTTCAGAGTTACTTTATAACTTCTCACATTAATTTGAACCTCGTCGCTTTATCTTTGCCGACCTTGTATGGTCTCTTGGCAAATGATTTTTTGCGTTTTGCCGAGCATAAATTAATGCGCCTTGGTGGGGTACTTTTCTAGGATTTGTTTCATCATGAGGAAAAAATAGAAAATTTTGATTAGTATTAAAAGAGGGAATATTTACAGAATGTTTACCCTTGACTAGGTCGGGTGTCTTACTTAACCGGGTGTCTCATTAAAAAACCCTTGTAGGGAAAAAGGGTACACCTTGGGTTAAGTTTTTTCTAGCTGTAGTACCGTCTTAGATTACAGGCGTGCCAGGCCCTTGGCAGCTCATTGCCTTCTAGGTCGGATACTTTGTAATAGCCCGTCCCTAAGACTTCTGTTACCTTGTAGGGCCCTTTCCAATTCGCGGCTAGCTTTCCTTCTCCCGACTTTTGTGTTCCGATGTCATTTCGGATTAGAATCAGGTCGTGAATGGAGAAACTTCGCTTTATTACCTTTTGATTGTATCTGAGGGCCGTTCGCCGTTTTAAGGCTTCTTCTCGGATTCGGGCTCTTTCTCGGACCTCGGGGAGGAGGTCGAGTTCTTCCCTTTGTGCCTGTGGGTTGCCTCCTTCGTTGTAGAAGATGACTCTGGGCGACCCTTCATCTATTTCGATAGGAATCATTGCCTCCATCCCGTAAGCTAGTCGGAATGGGGATTCTCCCGTTGTAGAGTGTGGGGTTGTCCGATATGCCCATAGTACCTGGGGGAGTTCCTCGGCCCACGCCCCTTTGGCCTCTTGGAGTCTTCGTTTTAACCCGGCCAAGATGACTTTATTTGCAGCCTCTGCTTGTCCATTGGCTTGTGGGTGCTCGACCGATGTGAATTGCTGTTTGATTTTTAGTTCGACCACCAAGTTCTGAAAACTTGTGTCCGTGAACTGTGTTCCATTGTCTGTTGTGATGGAGTAGGGGACTCCGAACCTTGTGACAATGTTTTTGTATAGGAATTTGCGGCTTTTCTGAGCCGTAATGGTGGCTAAGGGCTCGGCTTCGATCCACTTTGTAAAGTAGTCGACCCCTACTATGAGGTATTTGACTTGCCCCGGTCCTTGTGGGAACGGGCCAAGTAGGTCAAGTCCCCATTTTGCGAAGGGCCATGGTGCGGTGATGCTGATAAGGTCTTCTGGTGGTGCCTTGTGGAAATTGGCGTGTTTTTGGCAGGGGGGGCATATTTTCACGAATTCCGTTGCGTCTTTCTGCAAGGTCGGCCAGTAGAAGCCGGCTCGGACTACCTTTTTAGATAATGCCCGAGCTCCGAGATGGTTTCCACACATGCCTCCGTGGACTTCTTCGAGGACGTTCTTTGTTTCTGAGGTCGGGACGCACCGAAGGAGGGGATTTGTGAATCCTCTTCTGTATAATACGCCGTGAATTAGTGTATAATTTTGGGCCTCTTTCGTGAGTCTTTTAGCTCCCTTTCTTTCGGCGGGAAGAGTTCCCGACTTCAGGTAGCTGAGTATGGGGGTCATCCATCCTTGCTGTTGGTTGGATATATTCAGCGTTTCTTCCTCTCTTAGCACGGAGGGGGATTGTAAAGTTTCCTGGAGGAGACTTCTGTTGTTGCCTCCGGGCTTGGTGCTGGCGAGCTTTGAGAGGGCGTCTGCCCGGGCGTTTTGTTCCCGAGGTATGTGCTGGATTTGTATTTCTGAAAAGTGGCGTAATTGTGCCTGTGTTTGATCCAGGTATTTTTTCATAGTTGGGTCTTTGGCCTGGTAGCTTCCATTTACTTGAGATGTGACGACCTGGGAGTCGCTGAAGATCGTGATTCTCTGGGCTCCGACCTCTTCGGCTAGCTTTAGACCTGCTAGTAGGGCCTCGTATTCGGCTTGGTTGTTCGAGGCCTGGAACTCGAATTTTAGGGATAGTTCTATCCGTGTTCCTTGGTCGCTTTCGAGTATAACCCCGGCTCCGCTTCCTGTTTTGTTTGAGGACCCGTCGACATACAGATTCCACGAGAGTGGGGTTCCAGGGGTCTCAGTATATTCTGCGATGAAGTCGGCTAGGTACTGAGATTTTATGGCAGTCCGGGCTTCATAGTGGAGGTCGAACTCGGACAGTTCCACCGCCCATTGCAGTATTCGTCCTGCCAGGTCTGTTTTTTGCAGGATGTGTCTCATGGGTTGGTTTGTCCGGACTTTGATCGTGTGGGCTTGAAAGTAGGGACGGAGCCTCCGAGCTGTGAATATTAGGGCGTAGGCGAATTTTTCTATTTTCTGATAGTTTAATTCGGCCCCTTGCAGTGCCTTGCTCACAAAGTATACGGGGTGTTGTCCTTGGTCATTTTCCCGTATTAATGCTGAAGCGACTGCCCGATGTCCGACCGAGAGGTATAATACGAGCTCTTCCCCTTTTAAAGGTCGGGTTAGGATTGGTGGCTGCCCGAGGAATTCCTTGAATTCTTGAAAGGCTTTTTCGCACTCCGGGGTCCATGAGAAGGGTTTCCCTTTCTTTAGGAGTGAGTAGAGAGGTAGTGATTTTATCGCTGATCCTGCCAAAAATCTTGATAGGGCGGCCAGCCTTCCATTCAGCTGTTGTACTTCTTTGATACAGGTCGGGCTTTTCATATTGAGTATCGCTTGGCATTTGTCCGGGTTTGCTTCGATGCCCCTTTGAGTCAACATGAAGCCTAAGAATTTTCCGGCTTCTGCGGCGAAGGTGCACTTTGTCGGGTTGAGTCTCATGTTGTGTTTTCTGAGGGTGCCGAAGACACTGGTGAGGTCGGTCAGCAAGTTTCCGTCTTCTTGTGTCTTTACCAGCATGTCGTCGACGTACACCTCTAGTTGTAGTCCGATGTGCTCTGAGAACACTTTGTTCATTAGCCTCTGGTAGGTTGCCCCTGCGTTCTTCAGCCCGAAGGGCATTACTACGTAGCAGTAGTTTGCCCTTGGGGTTATGAACGAGGTCTTTTCTTGGTCGGGTCCGTACATCGGGATTTGATTGTATCCCGAGTATGCGTCCATGAAGGAGAGATATCTATAGCCTGAGGCTGCGTCTACTAAGGCGTCGATGTTTGGTAGTGGATATGGGTCCTTGGGGCAGGCTTTGTTGAGATCCGTGTAATCGACGCACATCCTCCATTTTCCGTTGGGCTTTTTTACCAGGACCACGTTTGCGAGCCATAGGGGGTATTTTACTTCTCGAATGAACACTGCATCTAGTAATGCTTGTACTTGTTCTTCTATTGCTTGCACGCGCTCAGGCCCGAGTTTCCGGCGTCTTTGTTGGACAGGTCTGGACCCCGGGTATACTGATAGCTTATGGCACATCAGGTCGGGGCTTATGCCTGGCATGTCGGAGGCTTTCCAGGCGAAGAGGTCGGAATTCTCTTTTAAGAGGGTTATGAGTTCCTCTTTTAGGCCTGCTTCGAGGTTCGCTCCTACGTTTGTTATTTTTTCAGGTGTGTTCCCGATTTGGATTTTTTCGGTTTCTCCCTCTGGTTGTGGCCGGAGGTCTTCTCGGGTTTGAACTCGTCCGAGTTCTATTGTATTGACCTCTTTCCCTTTTAGGCTCAGGCTTTCGTTGTAGCATCGCCGTGCTAGTTTTTGGTCGCCTTTTAGGGTAGCGATTCCCTTTGTGGTAGGGAACTTCATACAGAGGTGTGGGGTTGAGACTATAGCTGCTAGTCTGTTTAGGGTTGGTCGCCCAATGAGGGCATTGTATGCTGAAGTGACGTCGACTATAATGTAGTCGATGCTTAATGTTCTAGACTGTTCGCCTCTTCCAAAGGTAGTATGTAGCGAGATGTATCCTAAGGGATGGATCGGGGTGTCCCCTAGTCCAAATAAGTCGGTGGGATAGGCTTTTAGCTCTTTTTCTTCAAGTCCGAGTTTATCGAAGGCTGTTTTGAACAGGATATCTGCTGAGCTTCCCTGGTCAACCAGGGTCCGATGTAGGTTGGCGTTTGCTAGGATGATGGTGATTACCATTGGATCGTCGTGCCCGGGTATTACCCCTTGAGCATCTTCTCGGGTAAACGAGATAGTAGGTAATTCGGGCAGGGGGCTGTCTTCTCGGACATGATAGACGTCTTTGAGGTGTCTTTTTCGCGAGGATCTGGATGTTCCTCCGCCTGCAAAACCTCCATTTATCATGTGAACGTGCCTTTCAGGGGTTCGCGGGGTTTGCTCAGCCCGATCTTCGTTATCTCCCCTCCTTCTCTTTTTGGTCTCTTCTCCCTTCTCTGCTATGTATCTGTCGAGTTTTCCTTCTCTGGCTAGCTTTTCTATAACATTTTTTAGGTCGTGGCAGTCGTTAGTAGAATGACCGTAGAGCTTGTGGTATTCACAGTATTCGGACCGATCTCTCCCTGCTCTCTTGTGTTTTAGAGGTCGGGGCGGTGGGATTTTTTCGGTGTGGCATACTTCTCTGTAGACGTCTACCAGGGAAACTCGGAGGGGAGTGTAGCTATGATACTTCCGTGGCTTGTCCGAGTTGGATTCTTCTTTCTTCTTCTGTTCCCGATCTCGATCTCGGAACGGGTAGGTTGATTCCTTCCTAGAAGAGTCTCTTAGCTGGGAGGTTTCCTCCATGTTGATATATTTTTCTGCCCGTTCCTGCACCTCGTATAGGGAGGTCGGGTATCGTTTGGATAGGGATTGGCTAAATGGTCCCTCTTTTAGGCCGTTTGCTAGTCCCATGATGGCTGCTTCAGTGGGCAAGTGTTGTATGTCCAGGCAGGCTTTGTTGAATCGCTCCATGTACTCTCGGAGAGTTTCTTGGTTACCTTGTTTGATCCCGAGTAGACTGGGGGCATGTTTTGCCTTGTCCTTTTGAATGGAGAATCTTGTTAGGAATTTTTTGGTTAGGTCTTCGAAGCTGGTGATTGATCTAGGTGGCAGGTTGTCGAACCACTTCATGGCTGATTTGGTGAGAGTGGTGGGGAAGGCTTTGCACCGAATCGCGTCGGAGGCGTCGACTAGGTACATTCTGCTTCTGAAGTTGCTGAGGTGGTGACTTGGGTCGGTGGTGCCGTCATAGAGATCCATATCGGGTGGTTTAAAGTTTCGCGGTACCTTCTCCTTCATGATCTCTTGCGTGAAGGGATCATGGTTGCCTTCGGGGGTGGGGCCGCGGTCTGACCGATCTTTCAGGTTGGCCTCTATTTTCCGCAGTTTTTCTTCTAATTCTCTGCGCTTGCGAGCTTCCCTTCTCAGATCTTGTTCAGTTTCTTTTTGCTTCTTTATGTCCTCTTCGAGTTGTTTTAGTCGGTTTTGTTGTGCCCGGACTGCTTCTAGAATTTCCGAGCTCTTTTCTTTTTCGGGATTTCGTGGATCTTTGTTTGGGAGTGACGTCTTTGGGCGATTCTGTTTGTTTCCTCCTGGAGTGCGTGGTGATAGAGGGCTGTCCGGTCGTTCTCCGGTGTCAACTTCCTCCTCTTGTTCTGATGCCGCGCGGTCATTGTTGGAGGGGTCGTCCGCCATGGTAGAGGGATGACTTCCAGGTCCCCGGCAACGGCGCCAATGTTCCGGGGGTTACCTGAAACGAGTAGCTCGGACGTCTTGGTGAGGCCCGAGGTGGGGGTCAGGGACCCGAGCTTGATATGTGGAGTGGTTGGTGGTTGTACCTGCAATGACACTCCGATGCTTAAGTTAGCATGGGTCCAAGCAGATATTGAGTAGAATTAGAGTATGAGTTATACCTGGGTGCTCCAGTGTATTTATAGTAGTTGGTCGTGATCTTCCCTGGATAAGATATTCTTATCTTATCTTATCTTTTGGGAGTTTTATCCCTATCTTTGTGGAACCGCCTTTCTTTAGGCCTTTTCGGCCTTTAGGTTTTGGGCTTCGTTCCTTCTGATGGGCCTTCTTAGCTTATTTGTCCGAGGTCCGACCTCAGGCGTGGGCCTTGGGACGAGGTCGGACCTTCTATGAACTTTCCGAGTTTGGGGAACTCGGTCAGGGTATGAACATCTCCCTTGTTCCATTTACTGGTCCATCAATTGTTTTTGCCATTCCCCTTGCTGATTCATCCATCTAGAGAGTGATCCTTTTTGGCGGTCTATTAATTGCTTTTGAAACTCCCTTTGTGCCCCTTGATTTTCCATGCATTGCCTAGATAAGGTATCAATATCCTCTTGCAATTGGTGCATGCTTAAGGTGGCTGGGGTTTGCTCTTGTGGATGTTGTTCTTCTTCAGCTTGATGGGCTGGCCTCTTTCGTACCCTTCGTGGAGGTAGTTGAGCTGCAGCAGCATGCATCCGACGATAAGTGATTGGAATACCAATCTTTATCCACTCGGGGTTTTCATCCTCAAATATCACCGTAGCCAGTTTGCAAAGACAAAAAAATAGTGCTGGGATAACCCAACTTTCCTCTAGAATCGCTATTCTCAGCAAGCTTCCGAATGCCTTGGACTATGAGTTCATGAGCCTTGATCTCTCCTCCCTTCATTAGACATTGCACCATTGTTGCTCTCTTGAGGTTTACCTCTGAGTTGTTTCTGGCTGGGAGGATAGATCTTGTTGTAATTTCGAACCAACCTTTAGCCTCAGGGAGGAGATCTCCTCTTTTTATAAATTTGGGCTTCCTCTTGGGGCCGCTTTTCCAATCTGCTCCTTGCACACATATATCCTGTATAATCTGGTCATAATTGGGGTTTTTGTCCATTCTCGAGTGATAGCTCTCCTCTTCAAAGGGTATGCTCCTCAATTTTAGCACTTTCCTAATAGTCATGGGACTAAAATCCACCATCACCCCTCTCACAAAACTTGTGTATAAGTCATCCGCCTTGTCTTGTCTAACTGCATTTGCATAGAACTCTCTTACTAGAGTTGCATTCACCCTTGTGATCGGATCGGTGAGGAGCTCCCATTGGCGTTGTTTCACCTTCTTTGTGATTTCTGGACACTTGGCTTTTGTGACTTGAAAGCCTAGTTCATAAATGATTTATTTCTTAGCCATCCACCCATACTAGAGTGCATGATGAAAGGTTCTAAATCGCCCTTCATCAAAAGGAAGATGCTCTATGGGTTCCTTCCCCTTTTGTCTCTTAGAGCTTGATGATGCCATGCAAGATTGTTAATGTGTTGGCTATTCTCAAGATGGCTAGGAGGGTGTATGTGAAGCCTTTGGTGGAGGATGATGTGTCTATGCCCGAAAGAAGGGAGTGGGAAGGGTGAGAATTTGAAGTGTGTACGGAGAGGTTGTGTGAAGGGGTTTATATAGAAAGATGGCAATTGATTGAAGAGTGTGGATTGATGGTGTTGTTTTGGGATTGAATGAGCACAAGGATCACCTTCGTTTATTGGGGTCTTGGTTCGGTCTTCAAAATTATCCACTCCCAATGTTGCATGGCAACACTTCCAAGGACATTCCCCATGAAGACAAGTGTGAAATTCCCTTGGTGTAGTGGCCGAATATCCCTCCTTCAATTGTCCTATCAAGTACCATCAATGTCCTTTTTGATTCCCTATATACGAAAAAAAAGTGCAATCGGTTATTTGAAATTTTTGGTGGGAAACCTTAAAGTGTGAACTAGTAAAAAAAAATTCTTTTTCTTTTGTTTTTACATGACTAAATGCTTTCCATGAATGCAAATCAATCAACCATTAAGCTTTCCATGCATGCACGTTGGTACACCAAACTTGTTTGTGATCACATGGTGCAACAAATTTGGGGAATAAATTTTCCTCATACGGTGTGTTGAAACCACACTTGGTGTGCTTTGAACACCAAACTTATCATGTACTATACGTTGCATGTAGATGGGATTTATATTAGTTGTCAAAATTGATTTAGAAGTCCATGGAATTTGCCTTATTACTATTATTAGATATTTAAGAGCGAGGGTATAGAACATGGGTTGCCTCCCACGAAGCGCTTCTTTAGCGTCATTAGCTTGACGTTTGGTCCTTGTCAAGGTGGCTGATAGTGCTTGAAGTCTTCTCCTCTTGCAGTGAACCTATGTCCATTGGCTTTGTTGACAAGCTCCACATGCTCTAAGGACAAGATTTTGTTGATGGTGTACACTGGAGGCAACTGAGATGGAATAGTGGGGAGGTGAGCTGGTATAGATGGAAAGTATGTAGAGATCACTTCATCACTTGGCGAGAAATTTTCTGTAGGAATTTTTGTTATTTCTCCATCCCCTTGGAACTTTCTTCTTTGTATCTCTTGATGCTCGCTTGCTTTCTATAGATTCTTTCTCTAAGGGATTCTTGTTGTTGACTCTGCATGACTCTGGTGGTTCTGATTCCCTTTTGATCACCTTTGAATGTGGTTCTTCCTGAATATGTGGCTTTCCAACCCATGGGATTTCCAGTTGTGTTGTTTGTGCTTCACTGCTTGTTTCTTGTATCAGTGCTTCATTCTGCTCTTCTCTTGGTTCTTTGTTTTCTTGACTTGCTTCTTGTGAGAGGTTGAAAACATTGAAAGTGAGCTGCTCATCATGTATTCTCAGTACTAGCTCTCCTCGCTCTACATCTATGAGTGCTCTGGCTGTGGCTAGGAATGGTCTTCCCAGAATGATGGGATAAATAGGATTCTCATCCATTTCCAGAACAACAAAATCTGTGGAAAGATAGTAGCTCCCAACCTTCACCAGCACATTTTCAACCACTCCTATTGCTTGTTTTTGAGTTTTGTCAGCCAATCTGATAATTACATCAGTAGGAGTTAGTTCATTGAATTGGAGCTTCTTCATGAGGGAGAGAGGCATTAAGTTGATGCTTGCTCCCAAGTCACAAAGCCCTTTGTCAATCATTGTTTCTCCTATGGCACAAGGAATGTGGAAACTCCCTGGATCCTCCTTCTTTGTGGGTGGCCCTGGTTGAATGAGAGCACTGCAATCACTGTTCATCTTTATTGTTTGTCCACCCTTCAATGGACTTTTTCTGGCTAGTAGCTCCTTTATATACTTGATGTAGAAAGGAATTTGCTAGAGGCTTTAATAAATAGTATATTTACATCAAGAGATGCAAACATATCAAGGAACCTTGAATACATTCTCCCTGCTACACCACCTTTAAGCCTGTAGGGAAAAGGTGCATATGGGTTCAATACCTCCTTCTTTTTCAGCTCTTCCTTGGATGTAGGTCGGGGTGTATAGCTTTCTTCCTTCTGGCTTTCCTTTTGATTATTTTGGAGGTGTTCTACTCCATTCATACTCTCCTCATCACTTGTGGTTATCATTTTGCATTCTTCCCATCTCACTTTCTTTGTCTCTCCTCTTGGATTCTTCTCTGTATCACTGGGGAATCCATCAGTGGGTTTGGGAATTTGTTGAGATAGATACCCTACTTGGGACTCCAATCTTTTGATATTTTCTCCTTGGTTCTTAATATTGGCTCGCACTTCTTCCTTAAACACTTTGTTGTCTTGGACTTCTCTGCATAAGTCTTCAAGTAGAGCCTCAATCTTGGAGAGCCTATCCTCGATTATTGATGATGGGTTGAGATTAGGTGGTTGAGAAGGGTAGTTGGATGGATGTTGGTAGGATCTCTGTGAGGTGTGTTGATGAGTTGCATTGTTGTTGGAATTGAGGTTGTGGCATCTCTGATCTTGCCCTTGGTCATTTTGGTTTCCCCATCCAAAGTTAGGGTGATTTCTCCATCCAGAGTTGTAAGTTTTGGAGTATGGATCATGGACTTGTCTAGGTGAGTTTCCAACATAGTTGGCTTGCTCCCAGTCACCTTTTTCTCCTATGTTCGCTCCTTCTTGAGCTGACGATGAAGTGATGGCTACTGCAACTTGGTTTTCCTCCACCTTCTTGGTAAGATCTGCTAGCTGCTTGATGATCATCTTATTTTGAGCTAATAATGCATCCATGTGGTTCAGCTTCATTACTCCTCTGGTGTTACTTTTTTCGGAGGCATAGAAGTAGTCATTCTCAGCAACTGTTTTGATGACATCTATAGCTTCTTCAATAGTTTTCTTCTTGTTTAGAAATTTTCCTGATGAATGATCCACAGCCTTCTTTGACTCATAGGAAAGACCTTCATAGAAGATGTGAAGTTGAACCCATTCATTAAACATATCTGGTGGGCATCTTCTTGTTAAGTCTTTGAACCTCTCCCATGCTTCATAGAGAGTCTTACCATCTTGTTGCCTGAAAGTTTGCACCTCAGCTCTCAGCCTGTTGATCCTTTGAGGAGGGTAAAATCTTGCCAAAAATTTGTTCACCACATCTTCCCAATTTGTTAAGCTCTCCTTTAGGAAGGATTCAAGCCATTTGGATGCCTTGTCCCTGAGTGAAAAAGGGAACAAGAGCAGCCTATAGACATCTGGATGGACTCCATTAGACTTCACAGTGTCACAAATTCTCAGGAAGGTGGTTAGATGTTGATTAGGGTCTTCTTGAGCACTTCCTCCAGATGAACAATTGTTCTGAACAAGGGTGATGAGCTGGGGTTTTAGTTCGAAATTGTTGGCATGTATGGTGGGCTTCTGAATGCTACTTCCACAGTTTCCTTGATTAGGATTGATATAGGAGCCTAGAACTCTCCTTTCTTGCCCAGCACGATTTGCATGGCCTTCTCTAGCATGGTTGTGAGCTTCTTCTTCATGATTGTTCTCCAAATTCTCTTCCATATTAGGTTCAACGTACTCTTCCTCTTCTTTCTCAGCACCAATAATTATTTTCCCTCTAGCTTCCCTTTTTAATCTCCAAAGGGTCCTTTCAGGTTCTGAATCGAAGGATGTTGAAACTCCTTCTCTTTTCCCTGTTATACAACAGACAGATTGCACAACAGAAGATAAAATGAAAAAACTATTCTTGTTAGAGTAATTGTTAGTGTGAGTGATGCAAATTATCAAACAGTTAGTGGGTTAGTGAGCAGAATTGTAATCAACAAAGAAAGAATGAATGAAAAACAAAGAGGGTGCAGGGTATCTATCTCAACAAATTCCCAATTTTTCTGTTCCTCAATTTTTTATGCTTTATGTTTGACTATGTTTGTGTCTTCATTACATGATCATTAGTGTCTAGTGTCTATGTCTTAAAGCTATGAATAATTCCATGAATCCTTCACCTTTCTTAAATGAAAAAAGTTCCTAATTACAAAAGAACAAGAAGTACATGAATTTCAAATTTTATCTTGAGATTAGTTTAATTATTTTGATGTGGTGGCAATACTTTTTATTTTTCTGAATGAATGCTTGAACAATGCATGTTTTTTATAGTGAAGTTTATAACTGTTAAAATTATTGGCTCTTGAAAGAATGATGAACAAAGAGAAATTTTGTTGATAATCTAAAAAATCATGAAATTGATTCTTGAAGCAAGAAAAAGCAGTGAAAAAGAAAAAGTGGTAAAAAAAATAAAGAAAAAGAAAGAAAAAGAAAAAGCAAGCATAAAAAGCCAATAGCCCTTCAAACAAAAAGGCAAGGGTAAGAGGGATCCAAGGCTTTGAGCATTAATGGATAGGAGGGCCCAAAGGAATAAGATCCTTGCCTAAGCGGCTAAATCAAGCTGTCCCTAGCCATGTGCTTGTGTCATGAAGGTCCAAGTGAAAAGCTTGAGACTGAGTGGTTAAAGTCGTGATCCAAAGCATAAAGAGTGTGCTTAAGAACTCTGGACACCTTTAACTGGGGACTTTAGCAAAGATGAGTCACAATCTGAAAAGGTTCACCCAGTTATGTGTTTGTGGCATTTATGTATCCGGTGAAAAACAAAGTGCTTAGGGTCACAGCCAAGACTCATAAAGTAGCTGTGTTCAAGGATCAATGTACTGAACTAGGAGAATCAATAACACTATCTAAAATTCTGAGTTCCTATAGATGCCAATCATTCTGAATTTCAAAGGATAAAGTGAGATGCCAAAACTATTCAGAAGCAAAAAGCTACTAACCTCGCTCATCTAATTGGGACTAAGTTTCATTGATATTGTGAGATTCATTATATATTCTCTTCTTTTTATCCTATTCTATTTTTAGTTGCTTGGGGATAAGCAACAATTTAAGTTTGGTGTTGTGATGAGTGGATAATTTATACACTTTTTGGCATTTTTTGGTAGTTTTTAGTGTGATTTAGTTAGTTTTTAGTATATAATTATTAGTTTTTATGCAAAAATCACATTTCTGGACTTTACTATGAGTTTATGTGTTTTTTCTGGGATTTCAGGTATTTTCTGGCTGAAATTGAGGGACCTGAGCAAAAATCTGATTCAGAGGCTGAAAAAGGACTGCAGATGCTGTTGGATTCTGACCTCCTTGCACTCGAAGTGGATTTTCTGGAGCTACAAAAGCCCAATTGGCACGCTCTCAATTGCGTTGGAAATTAGATATCTTGGGCTTTCTAGCAATGTATAATAGATCATAGTTTGCCCAAGATTTTATGGCCCAAAATGGCGTTCCATGTCAGCATAAAAATTCTGGCGTAAAATGCCCAAACTGGCACCAGAATTGGAGTTAAACGCCCAAAATGGCACCAAAGCTGGCGTTTAACTCCAAGAAAAGCCTATGCACGTGAAAGCTTCAATGCTCAACCCAAGCACACACCAAGTGGGCCCCAGAAGTGGATTTCTGCATCATTTACTTATTTATGTAAACCCTAGGTTACTAGTTCACTATAACTAGGACCTTTTACTATTGTATTTTCATCCTGGGATGATCCTTTGATCATCTTTGATCTTGGGATAAGGTCTTGAACCCTTTTTTGTTTGTTTCATGCTATTTGGGAATGGCCATACCTAGAACTTGTTCTTATGTATTTTAAGCGGTGGAGTTTCTACATATTATAGTTTAAGGTGTGAAGCTCTGCTGTTCCTCATGAATTAATGCAATTACTACTATTTTCCATTCAATTCAAGCTTATTCTTATTCTAAGTTATTCACTCGTACTTCAATCAAATGGATGTGATGATCCGTGACACTCATCATCATCCTCCCTTATGAATGCGTGCCTTACAACCACCTCCGTTTTATCTGCGAGAGCTTGAGTGTGTATCTCTTGGCCTCCTGGTTCACGACACATGGTTGCCTCTCCTGACAACAGAGCTTCCATTCTGTGCGATTAGAGTCTTTGTGGTATAAGCTAGAACCAATTGGCAGCATTCTTGAGATCCAAAAAGTCTAAACCTTGTCTGTGATATTCTGAGTAGGATATGGGATGGGATGACTGTGACGAGCTTCAAACTCGCGAGTATGGGGCGCAGTGACAGTGCGCAAAAAGATCAATGGATCTTATTCCGACACGATCGAGAACTGACAGCTGATTAGCCATGCGGGAAACCATATAAGACCATTTTCATTGAGATGATGGATGGTAGCTGTTCATACCCTGACCGAGCTCCCCCAACTCGGAAGTCCATAGAAAGGTCCGACCTCGTCCCAAGGCCCACGCCTGAGGTCGGACCTCGGACAAATAAGCTAAGAAGGCCCATCAGAAGGAACGAAGCCCAAAACCTAAAGGCCGAAAAGGCCTAAGGAAAGGCGGTTCCACAAAGATAGGGATAAAGCTCCCAAAAGATAAGATAAGATAAGAATATCTTATCCAGGGAGGATCACGACCAACTACTATAAATACACTGGAGCACCCAGGTATAACTCATACTCTAATTCTACTCGATATCTGCTTGGACCGATGCTAACTTAAGCATCGGAGTGTCATTGCAGGTACAACCACCAGCCGCTCGGCACATCAAGCTCGGGTCACAGCACCCTCACCCCGGGTCTTGCCAGACGACCGAGCTACACGTTTCAGGTAACCCTCGGAACATTGGCGCCGTTGCCGGGGACCTGGAAGTCATCCCTTCGCCATGGCGGACGACCCTCCCAACAATAACCACGCTATATCAGAACAAGAAGAGGAAGTTGACACCGGCGAACGACCGGATAGCCATCTATCACCACGCACTCCAGGAGGAAACAAACAGAATCGCCCAAAGACATCACTCCCAAACAAAGATCCACCAAATCCCGAGAAGGAAAAGAACTCGGAAATTCTAGAAACAGTTCGGGCACAGCAAAACCGGCTGAAACAACTCGAAGAGGACATAAAGAAGCAGAAAGAAACTGAACAAGATCTGAGAAGGGAAGCTCGCAAGCGCAGAGAATTAGAAGAAAAATTGCGGAGAATAGAGGCCAACCTGAAAGACCGGACGAAACGCAGCACCACCCCCGAAAACGATCATGATCCCTTCACACAAGAGATCATGAAGGAGAAAGTACCGCGAAACTTCAAACCGCCCGATATGGATCTCTACGACGGCACCACCGATCCAAGCCACCACCTCAGCAACTTCAGAAGCAGAATGTACCTGGTCGACGCCTCCGACGCGATTAGGTGCAAAGCCTTCCCCACCACTCTCACCAAGTCGGCCATGAAGTGGTTTGACAACCTGCCACCAGGATCAATCTCCAGCTTCGAAGACTTAACCAAAAAATTCCTAACAAGGTTCTCTATTCAAAAGGACAAAGCCAAACATGCCCCCAATCTACTCGGGATCAAACAGGGTAACCAAGAAACTCTCCGAGAATACATGGAGCGATTCAACAGAGCCTGCCTGGACATACAACACCTGCCCACTGAAGCAGCCATCATGGGACTAGCAAACGGCCTAAAGGAGGGACCGTTTAGCCAATCCCTAGCCAAGCGATACCCGACCTCCATATACGAGGTGCAGGAGCGAGCAGAAAAATATATCAACATGGAGGAAACCTCCCAGTTAAGAGACTCTTCTAGGAAGGAATCAACCTACCCCCTCCGAGATCGAGATCGGGAGCAGAGGAAGAAAGAAGAAACCAACTCGGACAAGCCACGTAAATATCACAGTTACACCCCCCTCCGAGTCTCCTTGGTAGACATCTACAGAGAAGTATGCCACACCGAAAAGATCCCACCACCTCGACCGCTAAAACATAAAAGAGCGGGGAGAGATCGGTCCGAATACTGCGAATATCACAAGCTCTACGGTCATTCTACTAATGACTGCCACGATCTAAAGAACGTTATAGAAAAGCTGGCCAGAGAAGGAAAACTCGACAGATACATAGCAGAAAAAGGAGAAGAAACCAGAAAAAGAAGGCGGGGAGATAACGAGGATCGGGCCGAACAAACCCCACGAACCCCTGAAAGACACGTGCACATGATAAATGGAGGTTTTGCAAGCGGAGGAACGTCCAGATCCTCGCGAAAAAGACACCTCAAAGAAGTCTATCATGTCCGAGAAGACAGTCCCCTGCCCGAGTTGCCTACCATCTCATTTACCCGAGAAGATGCTCAAGGGATAATACCCAGGCACGACGATCCAATGGTGGTCACCATTATCCTAGCAAACGCCAACCTACATCGAACCCTGATTGACCAGGGAAGCTCAGCAGATATCCTGTTCAAAGCGGCCTTCGACAAGCTCGGACTTGAAGAAAAAGAGCTAAAGGCCTATCCCACCGACCTATTTGGACTAGGGGACACCCCGATCCATCCCTTAGGATACATATCGCTACACACTACCTTTGGAAGAGGCGAGCAATCTAAAACATTAAGCATCGACTACATTATAGTCGACGTTACCTCAGCATACAACGCCCTCATTGGGCGACCAACCCTAAACAGACTAGCAGCTGTAGTCTCGACCCCACGCCTCTGTATGAAGTTCCCTACCGCAAAAGGAATCGCTACCCTAAAAGGCGACCAAAAACTGGCGCGGCGATGCTATAACGAAAGCTTGAGCTTAAAGGGAAAGGAGATCAACACAATAGAACTCGGGCGAGTTCAAGTCCGAGAAGACCTTCGGCCACAACCAGAGGGAGAAACCGAAAGAATCCAGATCGGGAACACACCTGAAAAGATAACAAACATAGGAGCAAACCTCGAAACAGGCCTAAAGGAGGAACTCATAACCCTCTTAAGGGAGAATTCCGACCTCTTCGCCTGGAAAGCCTCCGACATGCCAGGCATAAGCCCCGACCTAATGTGCCACAAGCTATCAGTGTACCCGGGATCCCGACCTGTCCAACAGCGACGCAGGAAGCTCGGGCCCGAACGCATGCAAGCAATAGAAGAACAAGTACAAGCACTACTAGATGCAGGGTTCATTAGGGAAGTAAAATACCCCCTACGGCTCGCAAACGTGGTCCTGGTAAAAAAGCCCAATGGAAAATGGAGGATGTGCGTCAACTACACGGATCTCAACAAAGCCTGCCCCAAAGACCCATATCCACTACCAAACATCGACGCCTTAGTCGACGCAGCCTCAGGCTACAGATATCTCTCCTTCATGGATGCATACTCGGGATACAACCAAATCCCGATGTACGGACCCGACCAAGAAAAAACCTCGTTCATAACCCCAAGGGCAAACTACTGCTACGTAGTAATGCCCTTCGGGCTGAAGAACGCAGGGGCAACCTACCAGAGGCTAATGAATAAAGTGTTCTCAGAGCACATCGGACTACAGCTAGAGGTGTATGTCGACGACATGCTGGTAAAAACACGAGAAGACAGAAACTTGGTGGCCGACCTCACCAGTGTCTTCGACACTCTCAGGAAACACAACATGAGACTTAACCCGACAAAGTGCACCTTCGCCGCAGAAGCCGGAAAGTTCTTAGGCTTCATGCTGACTCAAAGAGGCATCGAAGCAAACCCGGATAAATGCCAAGCAATACTCAATATGAAGAGCCCGACGTGTGTCAAAGAAGTACAACAACTGAATGGAAGGCTAGCCGCCCTATCAAGATTCTTGGCAGGATCAGCGATAAAATCACTACCTCTCTACTCACTCCTAAAGAAAGGGAAACCCTTCGCGTGGACCCCGGAGTGCGAAAACGCCTTCCAAAAATTCAAGGAATTCCTCGGGCAGCCACCAATCCTAACCCGACCTTTAAAAGGGGAAGAGCTCGTACTATACCTCTCGGTCGGACATCGAGCAGTCGCTTCAGCATTAATACGAGAAAATGACCAAGGACAACACCCCATATACTTTGTAAGCAAAGCACTACAAGGGGCCGAGTTAAACTATCAGAAAATAGAAAAATTCGCCTACGCCCTAGTGTTCACAGCTCGGAGGCTCCGTCCCTACTTTCAGGCCCACACCATCAAAGTCCGGACAAACCAACCCATGAGACACATCCTGCAAAAAACAGACATGGCAGGACGAATCCTACAATGGGCGGTGGAGCTGTCCGAGTTCGACCTTCACTATGAAGCTCGGACTGCCATAAAATCCCAGTATCTAGCCGACTTCATCGCAGAATACACTGAGACCCCTGGAACCCCACTCTCATGGAACCTGTATGTCGACGGGTCCTCAAACAAAACAGGAAGCGGAGCCGGGGTTATACTTGAAAGCGACCAAGGAACGCGGATAGAAGTATCCCTAAAGTTCGAGTTCCAGGCTTCGAACAACCAGGCCGAATACGAGGCCCTACTAGCAGGACTAAAGCTAGCCGAAGAGGTCGGAGCCCAGAGAATCACAATCTTCAGCGACTCCCAGGTCATCACATCACAAGTAAATGGAAGTTACCAGGCCAAAGACCCAACTATGAAAAAATACCTGGACCAAACACAGGCACAGTTACGCCACTTCCCAGAAATACAAATCCAGCACATACCTCGGGAGCAAAATGCCCGGGCAGACGCCCTCTCAAAGCTTGCTAGCACCAAGCCTGGAGGCAACAACAGAAGTCTCCTACAAGAAACCTTACAATCTCCCTCCGTATTAAGAGAGGAAGAAATACTAAATATATCCAACCAACAACAAGGATGGATGACCCCCATACTCAACTACCTGAAGTCGGGAACTCTCCCCGCCGAAAGAAAAGAAGCTAAAAGGCTTACAAAGGACGCCCAGAATTATACATTAATTCACAACGTATTATACAGAAGAGGATTCTCAAATCCCCTCCTTAGATGCGTTTCGACCTCAGAAACAAAAAGCGTCCTCGAAGAAGTCCACGAAGGCATGTGTGGGAACCATCTCGGAGCTCGGGCACTATCCAAAAAAGTAGTCAGAGCCGGGTTCTACTGGCCGACCTTGCAAAGAGACGCAACGGAGTTTGTGAAAATATGCCCCCCTGCCAAAAACACGCCAATTTTCACAAGGCACCGCCCGAAGACCTCATCAGCATCACTGCGCCATGGCCCTTCGCAAAATGGGGACTCGACCTACTCGGCCCGTTTCCACAAGGACCGGGGCAAGTCAAATACCTCATAGTAGGGGTCGACTACTTCACAAAGTGGATCGAAGCTGAACCCTTAGCCACTATTACGGCTCAGAAAAGCCGTAGATTCCTATACAAAAACATTGTCACGAGGTTTGGAGTCCCCTACTCCATCACAACAGACAATGGAACACAGTTCACGGACACAAGTTTTCAGAACTTGGTGGCCGAACTAAAAATCAAACAGCAATTCACATCGGTCGAGCACCCACAAGCCAATGGACAAGCAGAGGCTGCAAATAAAATCATCTTGGCCGGGTTAAAACGAAGACTCCAAGAGGCCAAAGGGGCATGGGCCGAAGAACTCCCCCAGGTACTATGGGCATATCGGACAACCCCGCACTCTACAACGGGAGAATCCCCATTCCGACTAGCCTACGGGATGGAAGCAATGATTCCTATCGAAATAGATGAAGGGTCGCCCAGAGTCATCTTCTACAACGAAGGAGGCAACCCACAGGCACAAAGGGAAGAACTCGACCTCCTCCCCGAGGTCCGAGAAAGAGCCCGAATCCGAGAAGAAGCCTTAAAACGGCGAACGGCCCTCAGATACAATCAAAAAGTAATAAAGCGAAGTTTCTCCATTCACGACCTGATTCTAATCCGAAATGACATCGGAACACAAAAGTCGGGAGAAGGAAAGCTAGCCGCAAATTGGAAAGGACCCTACAAGGTAACAGAAGTCTTAGGGACAGGCTACTACAAAATATCCGATCTAGAAGGCAATGAGCTGCCCAGGGCCTGGCACGCCTGTAATCTAAGACGGTACTACAGCTAGAAAAACCTAACCCGAGGTGTACTCTTTTTCCCTACAAGGGTTTTTTAATGAGACACCCGGCTAAGTAAGATACCCGACCTAGTCAAAGGGTAAACAGTTTGTAAATGTTCGTTCTTTTTTAATACTAATCAAATTTCTCTATTTTCTCTTCCTCATGATGAAGCGAATCCTAGAAAGTACCCCACCAAGGCGCATTAATTTATGCTCGGCAAAACGCAAAAAATCATTTGCCAAGAGACCATACAAGGTCGGCAAAGATGAAGCGACGAGGTTCAAATTAATGTGAGAAGTTATAAAGTAACTCTGAAATGGCTCGAAAAGCCAAATGAAAAAGAGGTTACAAAAATAACTTAAAAAGGCCGCCCAAACGACGAAGTCGGACCCAACAAAGGAAAAGTTATAAAGTAACTCTGAAATGGCTCGAAAAAGCCAAATAAAAGAGATTGCAGAAATAACTCAAAAGGGCCGACCAACGACAAAATCGGACCTAACAAAAAGGAGGTACTCGAGCACCCGATGTCCGAGAAAAAGCTCGGACCCAAGAAAGAAGCCTCAAAACGGCAAGAACCAAGATTTCGAAAAACGCTTACTAAAAAGTTGCTTTACAAAAGCAACTAAAAAGTACAAGCGAAAAGAACGAAATCAGAAGAAGTTTCAAAACGCTAGCTAAAAAGTTGTTATCCGAAAACAACTAAAAAGCACAAAAGCGGAAACAAAAAGTCAAAACGCTAGCTAAAAAGTTGTTACCCGAAAACAACTAAAAAGCACAAAAGCGAAAGAACGAAATCGAAGGAAAACGCTGGCTAAAAAGTTGTTACCCGAAAACAACTAAAAAGCACAAAAGCGGAAACAAAAGGTCAAAACGCTGGCTAAAAAGTTGTTACCCGAAAACAACTAAAAAGCACAAAAGCGGAAACAAAAGGTCAAAACGCTGGCTAAAAGTTGCTTTACAAAAGCAAACTAAAAAGTACAAGCGCAAGAACGAAACCAAAAGAAGTCTCAAAACGCTAGCTAAAAAAGTTGTTATTCAAAAAACAACTAAAAAGCATAAAAGCGGGACAAAAAGTCAAAACGCGAACACCACATAAATAAAGCTAAAAAGTTACTACAAGTAGCTAAAAAGCAAAAAGGTGTCCAAAAGCGTTCACAGTAACCATCCAAAAACAAAAGAGCCCAAAGGTCGGGCAAAACACCAAAAATTACAGAGGGTCAAGGTCCTTTCCGGACTCCACATCAACAGAAGGCTGCGGGGCAAACATAGAAATCGGGACTGCATCGACAGCAACGTCACCCGGGTTTGAAACCCCCACGCCAGATCCATCCCCGGCCAAAGAGGAAGTCGGGTTCTCAACAGGAACTTCGAGGTCGGACGCCGGAACCTCATCCTCGTTTGGAGCAGGAACAATCTTTCCCTCCACAACGACGTTATCCGTACTGAACAAGCTCAGATCTAGGTCGGGAGCAAGAACCCGGACCTGAGCCTTCAGATTTTCAAACATGGCATCCATACCCTTGGCCACGTGACCTTCCAGCTCATAAAATTTGTCCTGCGCAGATTGCAGCTCCTCCTTTGTCTCCACAAGCTCGGCATATAGCCGAGTATAATTCTCTGTAGCCGCCTTCGCCATCTCCTCAGATGTCTTCGCTGACGCCACAGCCGCAGTAGCCCTAGCTTTCTCTTTCTCCAAAGAGGCCTCCAGCTCAGTAATCCTGGCAGCCTTCAGTTGACTAATCTTATCAAGCTCGGACTGAGCCTTCTCAAGTCGGGAGCTGGTCGCACCAATGGGGGACTTCTTGAACTCCCGGGCAATAGCGGCATGAAGACTGGCCATCCGGACACAGCTCCGCGCCATATACTGAAAATGATGCTCCATAGACGCATCATCAGTAGAAATAAAGGTCTGAGGAAGGATATGCTGCTCAATCCAACCTAGAGCATCAAAGTCCTTATCATTGAAACTGGCAAGCTCCTGAGAGGTCTTCTGCTTCTTAAGAGGAGGACCCGAGAACGGAGGAGGAGAAGAAGTAGCAGAGGTCGGAGGATCCTGGCTTACAGCTCGGAACTGAGGAGTCGGAATAGTCTTCGACCGAGTCTGAACACCCACGGTAGTCTTCTGCGGAGAGGATCGGACAGAAGCATCCCCGGCCTCGAGATTTCGAGCAGCCACCGACTTCTTCGTCCGACGAAGAAATTTCATGGAATCCGCCTGAGAAGACATCTCTGCAAGAAATAAAAGGGATTACCACAACAGAAATTCCACCAAAAATAAAGCAAAACACAAAGGAAAGGTCGGAATCTCAAAGAGGTCGGGAACTACCTAACTCGGAACGGAGAAGGCTTGGATCTCCCAACATTTTCTTCGTGTCCAAGTGAGGTGCCCGACCCCATAAACTGCTTACCACACCCACAAAAGCCTGCTCCACCTCATCTAGACTCTCAAACGTATACTTAACAGACACTACATTCTCCTGCCAACAAAGAGGAAAAGAAGGCTCCCCACTCTCATCTAGAAAGAAAGGTCGGACGTCCCCAGTAGCCCGGACCTTGAAGTAATAGTTCTTAAAATCGTGAAAAGACTCATCATACAGGGTACAGAACTTCCTCCCCTGGTTTGCCCTAAAAGAGACCCAAGACACCTTCCCCCCACCCGAACCCGGCTTCATCAACACAAACAAATAAGAAAAAAGAGAAATAGAGGGAGGGACACCCAAAAACTGGCACAAAAGTTGGAACAGCTTTAAAAATGCCCAGGAATTTGGATGGAGCTGCGTAGGGGCAAGGTTACAAGACCACAACACCTCGGACTCCAGGTCGGTAAAAGGAAGTCGGACACCCAGCTTAGAGAAAAAACAATCATAGGCGTAAAAGAAGAGCTTCTCGGAACTGTCTAAAGGCGGGAAGCAAACTCTCTCCTCGGAATCCGGGGCTACTAACTCATAATCCCTCTCAGACTCCCTATCCTCACATATGCTACATTGCCTACGAAACCTAGCTAAATACTCAGAATCTACCACGGAAGGGACTCTTAAAGGAACAGGATCTACCCAACCAAGACCACTCGGAATCTTGGTCGACATTGCTTGAAGAACCTTTCAAGACATAAAAATCTTGCCTACAAAGAAGAATACAACAGCAAGGCAAAAATCACGTAAAGGCAGACAGCAAAAACCCATTCAGCAAAACGAGAAAACAAAGTTCTTTTAGAAAGAAAAATGCAGCAACCCGAAAACAAAGTACCAAAAGAAAAGAGCCCCCCCCCCACATACAAGCAACCAAAGCGATGGCGGCGCCTCTTTTCGGGGCAACCCAGGCATAGAAGAAAAAGAAAAACAGAAGCATATATGCGCAAAGAAAAATGAAGACAAGAACAAACCTGGAAGAAAGGAAGAAGACGACGAGCTCCGATGCAAGGAAAACGGAAACGGCGGCGAGGAGGAAACCCCGGAAAAACGCACAGAAAGAATCGGAGAAGAAGAACAAAGAAGGAGCGGCGCTCGAAAGAGAGATGGCGAAAACTCAGAAAAATGGAAAGGGAACAAAATAAACGAAGAAAATGAGGAAAGGGGCAAATAAATAATGCCTTCAACAGAGCCCGAACGGAAATCGAGGAGAAACGGTAAAAAGCAATAAATGCTGAAAACGGCCATTTTTTGAAAATTTTGAACTATGCCCAAGCTCGACCTCTCAAAGGACGAACTCGGGCAGGGGCACTGTTCATACCCTGACCGAGCTCCCCCAACTCGGAAGTCCATAGAAAGGTCCGACCTCGTCCCAAGGCCCACGCCTGAGGTCGGACCTCGGACAAATAAGCTAAGAAGGCCCATCAGAAGGAACGAAGCCCAAAACCTAAAGGCCGAAAAGGCCTAAGGAAAGGCGGTTCCACAAAGATAGGGATAAAGCTCCCAAAAGATAAGATAAGATAAGAATATCTTATCCAGGGAGGATCACGACCAACTACTATAAATACACTGGAGCACCCAGGTATAACTCATACTCTAATTCTACTCGATATCTGCTTGGACCCATGCTAACTTAAGCATCGGAGTGTCATTGCAGGTACAACCACCAGCCGCTCGGCACATCAAGCTCGGGTCACAGCACCCTCACCTCGGGTCTTGCCAGACGACCGAGCTACACGTTTCAGGTAACCCTCGGAATAGTAGCCATTGACAACGGTGATCCACCAACATACAGCTTGCCATGGAAAGGAGTATGAATGATTGGATGAAGGCAATAGGGAAGCAGAGCCTTAGAGGGAACAAAGCATCTTCATACGCTTATCTGAAATTCCCACCAATGAATTTCATAAGTATTTCTATCCTTTTTTATGTTTTATTTCGTTCTTTTAATTATCAAAACCCCATAACCATTTGAATCCGCCTGACTGAGATTTACAAGATGACCATAGCTTGCTTCAAGCCGACAATCTCCGTGGGATCGACCTTTACTCACGTAAGGTATTACTTGGACGACCTAGTGCACTTGCTGGTTAGCTGCACGAAGTTGTGTATCATGATTTTGTGTACCACTGAGGCAATGGGCCATCCTGTTCTAGAGGGTTAGGTTAAGTAGATATTGCCTTAACCTCTCTTTTCATAGAAGTCTTAGCAGCTGAGTACAGATGCTGATTAGTAGCAACTGTCTCAAAAAGCTCATGAGCCTTTTTAATGGTCTTTCTCATGTGTATGGAACCACCAGTAGAGTGGTCCAAAGATATTTTAGCTATGTCTGAAAGTCCATGGTAGAAGATGTCTAACTGTACCCATTCTGAAAATATTTCAGTGGGGCATTTTCTTAGCACCCATCTATACCTCCCCCAAGCATCATGAAGAGATTCATTATCTCCTTGTTTAAAGCCTTGGATGTCCAGTCTCAGCTAGGTCAGCTTCTTTTGAGGGAAGTATTGATTTAAAAATTTGTCTACTAGCTGTTTCCAAGTTTTCAAGCTAGATTTGGGCTGGTTATCCAACCACCTCTTTGCTTGGTCCTTTACAGTAAAAGGAAAGAGCAATAGTCTGTAGACATCTTGGTCTACTCCCTCACTGTGTATTGTGTCAGCAATCTGTAAGAAATAAGGGATAAAGATGAGTTGAGTACTGGCAGTTTTGCTGTACCAGAGTGATGAGTTGAGGGTTTAGTTCAAAGCTACTTGCTCTGATGGGGTGTATGCTAATACCTCTTCCATAGAAGTCAGCAGTGGGTTTGTATAAAATCCCAGAGTTCTTCTGAGCTCTTCATTCCCATTTGAGTTCATGATGAAGAAATGTAGAAGAAGAGAAAGAATAAGGGATAAAGATGTAAATTGTAATTAAAATATTTTTATTTTTATTTTATTTATTAATTAAATTCGAAAATAAAGGTTAATTAATTATAAAGATTTGGAAATTAATTAATAAGTAGGGGAAGGATTTTTGAAACTAGAGGAGAGAGGGATTAGTTAGGAAGTTTGGAAAAAGAAGAAAGAGAAACAAGTAACTAATTAAGAAAGATTTGAAAACAAGATAAGATAGAAGATTAGAAAAGATTTGATTTTGAAAATATTTGAAAAAGTCAACAGGATAAGATAAGAATTGAAAAGATTTAAAAATGATTTGAATTTCAAATTTAAAAGAATATAAGATAGAAAAAGTTTTAAATTAAAGATAAGATAAGCTATGAAAGAAAGATATGATAAGGAGGTTGGGAAAAGATAAGTTTTAAATTAAAAATATTTAAAATCAAAATCAAAAAGTTAGTTTCTAATTTAAAAAGATATGAAATTTAAATTTTAAAAGAAAGATAAGCTAAGAAAGAGTTAAAAGAAAAGATTTGAAAAGAAGTTGAAGTAGATAGGATTTGAAATTTGAAATTTGAAATTTTGAAATTGAATTTTAAAATTTGAATTTGAAATAAGATAAGATAAGATTTTTGAATTTTGAATTTTAAATTTTTGAATTCTGAATTTTTGAAAAAGATATGATTTTTAAAAATATTTGATTTTGAAATTTTGAAATTAAGATAAGATAAGATAATGATTTTAAATTGAAATATGAAATTATATTTGAAATTTTCGTAAATGATTTGAAATAAAGATAGAAAAGATATGTGAGAAGAAGACCGATAGAACATCTAGTCAGGAGGGTGGATGAGATGGAAGATGGACAAAGGGCGAAAGGCAGAGGAAGACCTAAGAAGACCATCAATGAGGTGGTCAAACGAGATCTACATGTAAACAGTCTCTCTGTAGACATGATACATGATAGAGCACAATGGCGTCGTTTGATTCATGTAGCCGACCCCACTTAGTGGGACAAGGCTTTGTTGTTGTTTGTTTGTTGTTTGTTGTTGTTTGTTTTGAATTAATGAAGAAAGAGAAAAACAAGCAAAAGACACCAAACTTAAAATTTTTAGATTTAAGACACTAAATTTTCGAAAATTGAAAGGAAAAACACCAAAAGACACTAAACTTAAAACTTTTAAGATCAAAACAAGAAGAAAAATAAGAGCACTTTGAAGATCAAGAAGAACACCAAGAACAAAACTCAAATAATTGAATGAAAATAAGAACATGCAAAGGACACCAAACTTAAAAATTGACACTAATTTTCGAAAAATTTTTAAAGAAAAGACTCAAGAAGACACCAAACTTAAAAGATTGACGCAAGACTCAAACAAAAGACATTATTTTTGAAAATTTTGGGAAAAAAGACTCAAATAAATTAAAACAAGAACAAGAACAAGAACAAAAGACTCAAACCAAAAATAAAGATTGATGAAAATATTTTTGAAAACTTTTTGAAAAGAAAATAAAAGACTCAGATAAAATAAAACTAAACCTATAAAGAAAAGGAAATTTACCTAATCTAAGCAATAAGATAATCCGTCAGTTGTCCAAACTCGAACAATCCTCGGCAACGACGCCAAAAACTTGGTCCGCGGAATTACACTTTGCACAACTGAACCAGCAAGTGCACTGGGTCGTCCAAGTAATACTTAAGTGAGTCAGGGTCGATCCCACGAGGATTATGATTTGAAGCAAGTTGTGGTTATCTTGTAGATCTTAGTCAGGCGGATATAAGAGTTGTTTGTTTGTTTAATTCGTGTAAAAGGAAAATAAATAAAACGTTACTCAGTTGATGGTGAAAGCAATGATATGAAGATGGTTAAGGCTTGGACATGCTTTGTTCTTCTGGATCAATCTGGTCTCACTGTCTTCTTCAACTGTGAATGACTTCTTCTATGGGAGGCTATATGTGATCGACACGGATTGATAAGTCGCCAACGCTCTTCTAGATCTGAACCCCAGGGTTAGCACGGATCCAGTCTAATTGAGGGTAAAGCTCCTGCAGTTTATTCTCCTTAGTGATCCTAGTCAAAACGCCACAGACAAGGTCGAACCTTTCGGATCAGAGAAAGCTGCGCCTTTGGTTCTAACCTCTACCACAAAAACTCTAATCTCCCCGTACCTCGGCTGAATTGGTGTCTCGAGAAGTCCCCAACAAAGTCGTGGATTGACCGTCTAAGAGATGTATAATCAAGCCAGTGATTTATTGTTGTCCAATGAAAAACACATTGTGAACCCATGTAGAATGAGATAACATTGTGCTCGTTCAACGCATTCATAACGTGAAGAATGGATATACATCTTAGAATAGAGAATCGAACACGTATTAAGAAAGAACAGTAGTACTTTATTAATCCATAAAACTCAGCAGAGCGCCTCCCTGCAACCTAGGAGGTTTAGAAACTCATACTGATAGAAAATACAATAATAAACATGCAAAGTGGTCAAAAGTCCTTAACAAAGAGTGATCTACTTTAAATACTAAACTAATGACTAAGGATTACATAGAAAGGGTAAAATAGTCTTTTAGTGCTAAAATTCACTTCTGGGGCCCACTTGGTGAGTGTTTGGGCTGAGCTTGATTGAGATCCACGTGCTAGGAGGCCTCTAGGACATTGAACACTGGCTAGGGGGATCCTTTTTGGGCGTTGGATGCCAAAATAGGGCAGGAGGTTGGCGTTGAATGCCAGTTTTGGGCCTTTTATTTTTTCTAGAAATCCTTGGATGTTAGCTTTCCATAGATATTGAGAACGCTTGATTTAGATGTCTGTAGTTCCAGAAAAGCTCGTTTGAGTGTAAGGAGATTACATCCGGATAGCATATGCAGTGCTTTCTCTACCTCTGAATCAGACTTTTGCTCCAGCTCCTCAATTTTAGCCTAAAAATACCTGAAATTGCAGAAAAACTCGCAAACTCAAAGTAGAATAAAAAAATGTGAATTTTTCACTAAAACATATGAAAACTTAGTAAAACTTAAATAAAACATACTAAAAACTATATGAAAATGATGCCAAAAAGTGTATAAAATATCCGTTTATCAGTGGACCATGCTTGCTATGTGATTGATTTTAACTTCCATCTTCTTTTTCCTAAGTTTCATAGTACCCATGTCTCCCACTTCTATGTCAATTAGGTATTACAAATAAAATTCAAAGTATGTCATTGATTGATGTGTAAGTTTCATATTCCATTTTGTTCATTAGGTTTTCTTGCACATCAATCTATGTCCATTCTTCACCCATTTCACAATTGCTTGAGTGCTTTCATGCTTCTTTATGTCTTGTTTGTTTATCATAACCTACAAGTTTTCTTTGAAGTATTTCAAGCACACTAGAATGAGTAAATTGCATACTTCTTTTGTGTAATTGTGACATAACTTTTCATGCTAGTGTGTGTGTTCTAAACCGCACACAACTTAGAACACACACACTTGTTTCATTCATGTCACAAATTGACTCACTCACTTCATTTTAGTAATGTTTACCTCATTCCAACAATATATGCTTCCTTGCTTTCGCATTTTCTCATCTTACAGTGTTATTTTCTATTTTTCATGGATGATTCACCATAAGTAACAAGGGAAGCGGAAGAAAGAACACGTAGTAGCCGGTTGATCCACCAGCTGAATGTGGTAATCCGAAGAGTCATCGTACCCCCTTGCTCATCTTTGAATACACCGAGGACGGTGCAAACTTTTAAATGTGGGGAGGTCGTCTGACCGATCGGCCATTTTTGGGTGACAAAGTTCTAATCCCAACACTTTCGTATTTCATTTTTAGGTCATTTAGAAATTTTAGATGCATTTCCTTGGTTTGCATATATATAATAAGCTTAGTCAAAATAATAAAATTTTCCAAGAAAACTTTTCTTATGTAGGGCATTGACATCCTATTGATTTGAGTAAAAAAAAATTCATGGAACTTTCTTGAATTATATATTGTGGAACATGTCTTTGAGCTAACACATAAGCATGTGAGTTTTGAGCCTAATTGTGTAGTTACATCATATAACCACTGTTTTCATTCTTGTGTGAATTATTCTCTTTCTATGATTATAATCTTTGATTTGTTTGATTCTTTATGCCCATCATTTTGTGTAAGAATGCATTTATATGATTGAGGCCTTCATTTCATTGGCTCACTTACCCAAATGGTCTTACCCTTTTATCTACCATTATTAACCAATTTTGAGCCTATGTTAAACCCCTTTTTTTCTTAATTTTAGCACATTACTAGCCTTAAAGCGAAAAATAATAAATGTCCTTTAATTTGGATCTTTGATTAACTTAGACTTGTAAAAGTGTGTATCATTCAAGTGTAGAGAAATTAGGGAACATTGGTTGGGATAAAAGTGTGTTTTTATATTTTTGTTGAAAATATTGGGAATTGGGTACATACTCATGCATTAAATGTTTAAACCATATGCATTGGTACCTTTGTATATAATTCATCAAAAGAAAAATAGAAAAATAAAAGAAAAAATGAAAGAAAAAAAATAAATACCAAAAGAGAAAAAATATAAAAAGGAAGCAATAAAAAGGGGACAAAATGCCTTAAAGGAAAGTTCAATAATAATCAATGCACATGGAATATGAATTGAAAAGAATTCATGAGTGTGTGAAAAAGTGAAGAATGGGCAGTTATTAGGTTAGCATTTGAATTTTATAGGTTGTTATATGTGTTAGGTGAGAGCTTAAGTCAATCAAAGATTCAAATTTCAAAGCTCACATGACCAAATACAATCTTACCTTGACCCTAGCCCTGTTACAACCCATGGGTAAGTTCTCACGATATTTGTATGCATGCATTGAATAATTGTTGAGTGTTAGATGAAAAACAAATCTTAGAAAGCATGATTAGAGGAGAATTGAGTGAATCAACCCTATACACTTGAGTGACTAGAGCGGATACGCATCTAGTGAGGGTTCGATTGCTCAATTACATGTTCTGACCTATGATCATCTCTTCTTGCGAATGTAAAATTCTTTTCTAATAACTCAATTCAATTGTGGATTTCATGTGATTTTGGTTTTTTTAGCCCTTATGTTTATATATGTACTTGGAAATTGATTTATTTTGACCAGGTAGTTGCATGCATTTAGATAGAGTGCATTTAGATAGTTTATTTACATTGAATAAATGTTATTACCCCTTTCTTATATTTCTTAGTTTAGCATGAGGACATGCTTAGTTTAAGTGTGGGGAGGTTTGATAAACCCCAATTTTGTGGTTTATCTTGTGTTGAATTTAGGGGATTTTATCAACTTATCTCATATTTATTGAATGAAATAACATGTTTGTTGAGTGATTTCAGGCTTATATGGCAAGGATTGGATGGAAGAAGTGAAGAGAAAAGCATGCAAAGTGGAGAATTCATGAAGAAATGAGCATTTGGAGGATTCATGGCCACGCGCACGTGTCATCTACGTGTACGCGTGAGAGAGAATTTTTCCAAGCGACACTTACACGTCATCTACGGGTGCGCGTGACATTGGTCACATGACCCAATTAAAGTGAATACGCTGGTTGTGATTTCTGAGCCATCCAAGCCCAAATCCAACTCATTTATGAAGCTATTAGAGGCTGAAATCAAGAGGGAGAAATGGGGGAGCAATTAGTGTAGTGTAGGAAACATTGATGACAAGTCATCATATACCCATTTTTCAAGCAAATTTCACTTGTTTTATTAGTCTTTATGCACTTTCTTGCATCCTAAGTAAGTGATTTGGAGTGAAAATGCATAACTTCTTTAAATTAAACAACCACCATGAAATTAATGTTAACTCATGAGGTTTAAGCTAATTTTAATTGAATTTTAATTGATTTATAAGCCTTGTGAATTTAGTGATACTTGGAGTGGTTGTTTTGGTTTATTATAGGTGAAGAAAAGAATAAAAGAGAAAGCTGATGAGCGGATAATTTGTACACTTTTTGGCATTGTTTTTAGTATGTTTTTGGTATGATATAGTTAGTTTTTAGTATATTTTTATTAGTTTTTAGCTAAAATTCACTTTTCTGGACTTTACTATGAGTTTGTGTGTTTTTCTGTGATTTCAGGTATTTTCTGGCTGAAATTGAGGGACCTGAGCAAAAATCTGATTCAGAGACTAAAAAGGACTGCAGATGCTGTTGGATTCTGACCTCCCTGCACTCGAAGTGGATTTTCTGGAGCTACAGAAGCCCAATTGGCGCGCTCTCAACGGCGTTGAAAAGTAGACATCCTGGGCTTTCCAGCAATATATGATAGTCCATACTTTGCCCAAGATTTGATTGCCCAAATCGGCGTTCAAAGTCACCCTCAGAAATCCCAGCGTTAAACGCTGGAACTGGCACCCAAATGGGAGTTAAACGCCCAAACTGGCATAAAAGCTGGCGTTTAACTCCAAGAAGAGTCTCTACACGAAAATGCTTCATTGCTCAGCCCAAGCACACACCAAGTGGGCCCGGAAGTGGATTTTTATGTCATTTACTCATTTCTGTAAACCTTAGGCTACTAGTTTTCTATAAGTAGGACCTTTTACTATTGTATTTTCATAAGAGAATCTTTTGATCTTTGGAACCTTTTTCTTTAGATCTTTTGATCACTTTGGGAGGCTGGCCATTCGGCCATGCCTAGACCTTGTTCTTATGTATTTTCAACAGTGGAGCTTCTACACACCATAGATTAAGGTGTGGAGCTCTGCTGTACCTCAAGTATTAATGCAATTACTATTGTTCTTCCATTCAATTCCGCTTGTTCTTGTTCTAAGATATCACTTGTTCTTCAACTTGATGAATGTGATGATCCGTGATACTCATCATCATTCTCACCTATGAACGTGTGACTGACAACCACCTCCGTTCTACCTTCGATTGGGTGAATATCTCTTGGATTCCTGATTGCACGATGCATGGTTGATCGCCTGACAACCGAGTGCTCGTCTGACAAACGAGCCAACCATTCCGTGAGATCAGAGTCTTCGTGGTATAGGCTAGAACTGATGGCGGCATTCAAGAGAATCCGGAAGGTCTAACCTTGTCTGTGGTATTCTGAGTAGGATTCAATGATTGAATGACTGTGACGTGCTTCAAACTCCTAGCAGGCGGGGCGTTAGTGACAGACGCAAAAGAATCGATGGATTCTATTCTGGCCTGACCGAGAACCGACAGATGATTATCCATGCTGTGACAGAGCATAGGCGACGTAATCACTGAGAGGATGGGAGGTAGCCACTGACAATGGTGAAACCTTACATAAGCTTGCCATGGAAAGGAGTAAGAAGGATTGGATGAAGACAGTAGGAAAGCAGAGAGACGGAAGGGAAGGCATCTTCATGCGCTTATCTGAAGTTCCTACCAATGAATTACATAAGTACCTCTATCTTTATCTTTATGTTTATTTCGTTCATCACTATATCCATTTGAGTTTGCCTGACTAAGATTTACAAGATGACCATAGCTTGCTTCATACTAACAATCTCCGTGGGATCGACCCTTACTCGCGTAAGGTTTATTACTTGGACGACCCAGTGCACTTGCTGGTTAGTTGTGCGAAGTTGTGTAATGCCATGGTATTGAGCTACCAAGTTCTTGGGGTTCATGTCCGGGGATTATGAGAGTTGTGAAAAGTATTGTTCACAATTTCGCGCCACCAAGTTTTTGGCGCCGTTGCCGGGGATTGTTCAAGTTTTGAGCAAGCTTTTGGTAACATCAGTGCCAAGGATTGTTGAGTTTGGACAACTGACGGTTCATCTTGTTGCTTAGATTAGGTATTTATTTTTTCGAAATTCTTGAAGATGAATTCTAGAGTTTCATGATGATTTGTTGAAATCTGGCTGGCTGTGAAGCCATGTCTAATTTCATTGGACCGAGGTTTCAACTTATCCTCACAAGAGCTTGTTGATTTTTATCAATCTTGCTTTTGGAGCAGTGATCTGCTAAGGCTTGGCTGGCCTTTGGCCATGTCTAGTGTTTTGGACCGAAGCTTTCTTTGAAAGCTTGGCTGGCTGTGAAGCCATGTCTAATTCCTGGACCGGAGTCTTAGACTAGCATTGCACTGATTCCTGGAATTCTCATTAAGAATTTTGATATCTTTTTCCACTTAATTTTCGAAAAACACAAAAAAAAAATTAAAAAAATCATAAAATCATAAAATCAAAAAATTTCTTGTTTGAGTCTAGTGTTTCATTTTAAGTTTGGTGTCAATTGCATGCATTCATTCATGTGTCCTTAAGGATCTTCAAATAATTCTTGATAATTTTTGTGCTCTGATC